>NC_139660.1:13326452-13393952 GCF_951799395.1 Argentina silus | reverse complement strand
TCCTTCTGATAGATATAACGAATTGCTGGAACAGGTTTTGTTGCCTGGGCCAAGGCCACTGGATATAAGTTACATATAAACTCAACAGCAGCGTAGCCTATTGTTGTGTACTGTAGCCTCGTGGGCGTTGCAGTTACTCATTAAAGTTCCTGCTCGGACGACTCTGGCGTCACCACCGCATGGAAAAAAAGAGCTGTCGATTAAATTACCCAATTCAGTGATTTAGTGATACAAAAATTATAACTATATTTTTCCTTTATTTTCAAACATGGTCAAAAGTCTTCATATCAGTGTGCGCACCTGTTGCATGATATGCAGCCATGTAGGTGGGCAACTGGTCCTGGGTTGTGATATCTTCCTCTGTGTGCCATTCTAGCTTTTCGCAACTACTGTATGTCGGGTTGTCGCAGATAAGACCAATGCAGAGTTGTGTTTCTACCATGCACCACATCTGATTTTAATCATCTCACCAATTCAGTGTCTTCGCTAAATGCTTTGACCGAATATTTACTATCAGCATTAACTCCTATTTCTACTGCCAAACTTTGTATCTTTAATTTTAGATGCAATATTTACACTGAAGCATTGAATCATGTTGTCAAACGTTTATATTACATTGTATGGCATTTAGTAGACTCCCTTATCCAAAGTAAGTGAACATTTGTTTAAGTAAGTGAATCATCTATCCAACAGTCATCATAAAACAAAGTGTTGGGGTTAGGATTAGTACAGGGAGGGTAGTGGGGGTGACAGGGACAAACGCACATCATTGCTCAGGGTGCAACAGGAAATTAAGTTATACTAAATATTAAAAGCTGGAAAAACGCAAACAAATAGCGTATCCTACTGTATAGGGTAATTACGTATGGTAACAAGATAAGATCAGAATGCCACATTGTAATCTGTTGCGACATGACCTTTGGTGCTGTTGACAGAAGGAACACTTTGCAAGGTATTACCGTGAAGCAAAAGGAATCGAGCTCTACTGGAAATGAAAGGCTGCAAAATGTAGTACCAGTTTCCATGTCATTCCTGTATTGCAATCCCTTTATAGTATAAAGAGTGTGGTGTATTACCCAATTGTATTATCCTAAAGACATGGTAATACAGTGCCCTCCATAAGTATTGGAAAGAGGAAGAATTTTGTCTTTCAGCTCAATATGCCAACAATTTGGATTTGAAATCAAACAATTACTTTGAGGTTAAAGTAAAGATTCTCAGTTTTAATTCAATGTTTCCTTTTTTTCAGATTGGTTTCACCATTTAGAAATTACAACCCTTTTTATACATAGTCCCCTGATTTCGGGGAACCAGAAGTATTGGAAAATTGGCTTGACAGGTGTTTCTGGTTAGTCAGGTGTGTTCCGTCATATCATTTGTGCAGGTATAAGACAGCTGTATATGTCTATTATTAATTCTAGCCTTTACGTTTTCCTTTGGAGTCTGCTATTGGTATCTGTCAACATAACACCAAAGAGTTGTCACTGCAAGTCAAGGAAGCCATTATTGGGCTGATAAATCAGAAACTATCATAAACATATCCAAAACCTTAGGCTTGCCAACAACAATAGTTTGGAACATCATCCAACAGAAGAAAAACACTGGTGAGCAAAAGGCTTGGTAAGCCAAGGAAGACTTCCCCAGTGGATAACGGAAGAATGCTCACCATAATTAAGAAAAACTCCAAAACGACTGTCCCACAGATCAGGAACACCAGGAGGTAGTCATGAATGTGTCATAGACTAACTATTATAGAG
Source organism: Argentina silus (assembly GCF_951799395.1). Classification (NCBI taxonomy): domain Eukaryota; kingdom Metazoa; phylum Chordata; class Actinopteri; order Argentiniformes; family Argentinidae; genus Argentina; species Argentina silus. The sequence continues at coordinate 13,392,195 of NC_139660.1, read as the reverse complement.
GCTAGACTGCAAGGTGTAAACCACTAGTAATCAACAGAAACTGTATGACCAGATTGCAGTACCTAAAAGAGCCTGCAGAGTTCTGGAAAAAGGTATTGTGGACAGATGAGACAAATGTACCAGAGTGATGGCAAATGTAATGTGTGGAGAAAAAAAAGGAACTGCCCAAAATCTCTGGCATACCACCTCATCTGTGAAATATGGTGGAGGGAGTGTTATGGCTTGGGCGTGTATGGCTGCCACTGGAACTGGCTCAACTTGTCTTCTTTGATGATGTAACTGCTGACAGCAACAGCAGAATGAATTCTGAAGTGTACAGAAACATCTTGTCTGCTGAAGTACAATTAAATGCTTTCAATCTCATTATGCGTTTCATCATACAGCAACACAATGATCCCAAATGTACTGCCAACTAGCGAGTTTTTCAATGCCAAAAAGTGGAAAGTGGAAAGTGACCAACTCAATCTCCAGATTTAAATCCAATTGAACATTTCATTTCATTTGCTGAAGAGGGAACTTAAGGCAAAAAGACCTAAAACAAACACAATAACTGAAGATGGCTGCAGTACAGAGCATCATCAGATAATATATCCAGTGACTAGTGGGGTCAATGGGTCGCAGACTTCAGGCAGTTATTGCATGCAAAGGATTGTCTACCAAATACTAAATATGAGTGCTGTATTTGGACATTATATGATTTTTATGTATGTTTAAAACATGTTGCACTTTCTAAATGGTGCATCTGAGAGAAAAAATAATAATTTAATTGAGTTCATCTTAATGCAAGGATAATAGTTCATGTAATTTTGGAATTAATATCTTTGTTTTTATAGGGTCTCTGATTTGCATAGGAATCAATTACACACTGTGTAGATTAGGATGTCACTACCACAACTACAACTCTGCAAATTTCATAATTTTCTCTTGATCCTGACAAAGTCCCCAGTCCCTGCCAGTGATAAACATACCCATAACTTGATGCGTCTACCACTATTTTTCACACAAGAGATGGTGCAGAAACTGCATGGCATGTGCTGGATTTGCACCAGACTTAATGCTTTGTAGTAAAACCAAATAAACACATTTCCAACCACTTTCTTTGCTGTATCACTTGAATTCATTGTTGCAAACACAAATATGGATATGAGGTTATTTTCCATTAAGGTATTATTTTTGGCCACTTGGTTATAAACCAATTTTGTAGAGTGACTGAGATGATGTTGTCCCATCGACTGTGCTTTTTCCTCTGAACCATTCAACTTTGGAGATTTTTGTAAGTCTCCCCAGGCCTCAGGGTCGGATTCCTGAGCTGTTTTGTTCCTCTCCATTTGCTCAGTTTGTAATGACAACCTGATCCACATAGTGTGTAATTGATTCCTATGCAAATCAGAGACCCTATAAAAACAAAGATATTAATTCCAAAATTACATGAACTATATTCTTTGCATTAAGATGGACTCAATTCAACTTATTGAGTGATTTGTTGATGACATTTTTGCATTTTAGCTCATTTTAAGAGTGTAGCAAAGGTCTGAATACTTATGTACATGAGGTATTTCTGTATTTCACTTTTAATACATTTACAGAAATTTCTAAAAATGTGTTTTCGCTTTGTCATTCTGGGGTATTGTGTGTGGATTGATGGCAAATTATTTTAATTGAATCCATTTTAAACAAAATGTGGAAAAAGTGAAGGGGTCTGAATACTTTCCGAAGGCACTGTATATTTGTATCACAAATAAATATGTTTTCAAAATTCCAACTGTTTTATTTTGTCTCTGAAATTATTCTATATAGACATATACAAGGCTGGGATACATATGCGTACTAAATGTCTTTACAATGAAAGCAATGTCCATTGAACCAAACTGTTGATTGATTTTTAAAATAAATATTTCACATACAGTATCAGGGTGGTTGTCTGGCATTTGAAATTTCCAACAATGGTAATATCAAACAATAAGAATACTGCTGCTAATCTTTGATGACACCTTTAAGGTTTGTTCATTGTTCATTGTGTCATCCACCCACATCTTCAAACAATCATTAGCAACATCACTTATTATATCACATATTTTTAATATGTCAGTTATATTAACATAACCCACAAGTGAGCCAACACATACAGTGCCTGTTAACATAATCACTTCTGGATAAAAGATAATCTAATGTATGCTCATCCTATTGTGAAATTTGGCCTGGTTGTAATCGCCTGGTTGTCAAATACATTAGTATCACTGATTCTCTCTCCAGGACATAATCAAGCTCTTATCTTAGTTAAAAACCCTCAATAGACCTTTCTAAAGTGAAATAGTTTGAATCAGAGATTTGGATTGGTGTCCTTCAGGTCTTAAAATCTTTATGGAAAATGCTAGATTCTCTTATGTACTTAACATTTTCAATCATTAACAATATTTGAAACGGATAAGATCAATCATTCACTTGTATGTACTGTATTGTATCTTTATGTTTTTGCCACAGGCACCATTTGCACTCAAAGCATTGTGTCAAATTGATCATATTCTACAGTACAGTGATCACTAGCCACCTGGTGTGTAGGTTACATTGATGCATTTACAGACCTGTGTCAATGACGTGTTTGCGGAGAAAAACCTAATAACATGTTTTAAGAAGTGGGGAACAACCTGCAGAATCATGTACATTCTGGACTAATATACTGTAACATTTAGCAGCTTTGTCTGTACTGTGTGCAAACAGATTGAGCAAAGATTGTTACATGATACACTTTGTTAGTGTTGCAATGTGGTTCATGACCATCTGTTCGGTAGAGTTTAAACAATGACACAACTATACTTAAAACTGTGTCTCGTGGACTTATACAGGAACTGCTCTATCGTAACAGGAAGTATCTACAGATGGCCCTATCTGTCCCTGACCTCAGGGGCCACGCACATCCTCCACTGTACATCCTCTCATAGCGGTCTATTGCAATTTCCTTGCGCTCTGCGCCTTTTACGCACTTCTGGCTCTGCACTTTCCAAGATTTGGTATTCCCATTTTGAAATGGTGCGCGCATATCTCGCCAAATAGTTCCAGATTTTACGCACGTGGAAAATCACACCCTCTGGTCATAAATTAGTTCAATTCAAGATAGTTTTGTCTGAGGAATGCCTGTCCTATGTCTATAAAACCTTTCTTTTGATGTCTATAAAACCTTTCTTTCTTTGGTAAAATACAAAAACTGGAATCACATAATTATCATTAGGCTAACTAAATATCCTGTGTTTTGCCATAGCCCACCTGGTTTGGAGTGGAATTGAATTGTGGAGAATAATGCGCCTCGTTTGCCACGTGAAACTTCTAATGTGGGGATTAATTGTGCTTGAGGGGGATCTTCAAAGCAGTACAACATGTGTCCTCTCTATCGTTTCAATATATATCGTTTCAATATATATCGATTTCACTGAAATTATCTAAACCAGGCACAGAAAGATGTATATGCTAACAAAATAATGTTTCGTCCATAGTGCTACCAATCAATCATTCATCACCGCTGTCCATGGTGCTTATATTGTGTCGCGAAATCAGTGGTGGAAACATTGCCAAGGTAAGTCTTCAACTGTCTGTTAGAATTGTTGTGGAGCACTCAAGTGTTTGCAAAGATTGTAACATTTGTTCCCAAAAGTAGCTTTGGTAAAACAGTCATCAAACATGTTCAAAATGTACATAACACAACACAGCAGTTCCAATATCCATGGATAGAGCACACCCTTCGTCATCCATAAAATACTAAAAGCAAAAGATACAATTTCGAACCCTGCTAATAGTGTTGCTGGACTTAATACAGCCTCTCCAGCGCGCAGGGAACATGGAGATTTTGCTCATAAAATATCAGATGAGAATGCGCGTATCTATGAAATTCATGAGACACACCCCTCAAATGCGAGTTTCTCCGCCCCAAGTGCACAGGTGGCCCGCTGGCGCATACTGGACTGACATTGGAATACGCGCTGGAGCTCCGCACACACATTTGGCGCTCAAAGCACAGATCTGCGTGCGTAATGTGGTGCACAAGAAACTAATCACTGCTTAGTGTCCATTGTCCCTCATACGACCCCTCCCCATTGTGATGAGATCAGGAGCTCCATTTCACTCCCATTGATCAAATCTCTCTTTACCTGCAGAGGGGGTTCTTGAGATGTCATGTCAGAAACAGTAGAACCTTCCTGAAGCTCAGTGGGTGCACTCCTGCCGATTGTGTTCTTCCGAGTTATCCTCAGAAGGATTGAAGCACACGTCCAGTTTGCCTCGGAGACGAGCTTTGAGCTTGAATCTGCGCTGCACACCGGTGTTGATGTACTCCTGGGCCTTCAGCTTGGCGTAGTAGTCCGAGAACTTGTTGAAGAGAATAGAGATGGGCATGCCGTTTAAGATGATGCCAAAAGAGATGCAGGCGAATGCGACCACACGACCCAGCAGGGACACGGGCACCACATCCCCATATCCCACAGTGGAGATGCTCACCTTGGGTAGAAGAAAGAGACACTCTCAGGGAGACAAATTCACAAAGAAAGCACAGACTTCATTTCTAAACTTCCTCTGTTGTTATTGTATGTTATTATTATTATGTTTGTAATAATCACCACGTGACACAGTCTGAGCATTAACTCAACGTGCGTTTACTTTTTCTAGCTAGTCACAGAACAGAGCAATACATCACAAATCATCACTCAAGCGTCACACAACAATCGCAGCACAATCCAACACTGCTATTCGAACTCTGATGCATCACTGCTAACTCAGTGTGCAGACATAACAATTATGGTTTTTTTGTCGTCACTGACACAGTGATGGAAATGGCTGACATTGTAAAGATAGTGTTTTTCATGAAAAGGGGCTTGTCCGCTGTCTTCATTTGGTCTTATCCTTTGGAAACAATTTTTATTCTTGATGAGAAAAATGCTCCGTGTGAGTACTGTAGCCTGCTGTACTAGAAGGAACTACTGGCCAAATATACTCCAATGGAGATACACACATACTATAGAACAAAGTGAAAGTGAAAAAAATGAGAAGTAGCAATTACCAAAGGACATCTGAGAATCAAGGAAATAATTCACATTTACCTTTCCCACATTCCCAAATCCAAAATGCTGTGACTACAACAGCATCACAAAAATTCAGATTGTATTTCACATGTCCTCGGATTACAATCGAGACAGGACTAATCCCTGAAGTATTTAATTCTGAATCTAAATTTAATGTATGTTGGAGCAACATGCAAACGTAATATAATCCAATATGGTCACAAAAGATAAATACTTGATATGTGACATATATTAGGAGAATTGTATTTAATGGGGCAATCTGGGATTCAAACAACAAAGCAGTCACCCCGCCACTTATTTTGGTAAACAAAGACAAAGGTGGGAGGCAAACCAACTCTGTGTAATGATTAAGTATTGGTACTCACCGCAGCCCACCACCAGGCATCGGGAATGCTGCTGAAGGGCGAGCCCTCTGTGTCTCGCTCTGCAGAATGCAGAAGGGCAGAGAAGGTGAAGATGCCCATGGCGATGAAGAGGAAAAGGCAACACACCTGATGATAGCACTGACGCAGTGTGAACCCAAACGCCCTCATGCCAGTGGAGTGGCGAGCCAGCTTCAGGATCCGGAAGATCCTCATCAGCTTCATCATTTTGAGCACCTTGCTGACACCAGCCGTGGCCTTGGGGTCCTCCTGGGTGCTTTGGTCCTCCGCTTCAGCAAATACTTCAAATATCAGCTGGATAAAGTAGGGCATGACAGCCGCCAGGTCCACAAAGTTGAGGGTGCCCTTTACAAACTGTTTGATGTCACACGTGGTGAGCAGACGCAGGAAGTACTCAAGGGTGAAGAAGAGGATGGAGAAAATCTCCACCCATTCCATATAGGTTTTGTCATAGAGGGTGTGGGTCTTCAGCTCCTTCACTGTGTTGAGTGTCATGGCCACGATGGAGATGATCACCAGCAGGTTGGAGAAAATAGCAAATGCTTTAGCAGACAGTGAGGAGTAAGGGTTTTCCATGAGGTCCCAGAGGTCCTTGCGGATCCCACCTAGGAACAGGTTCTTGTAGCCCTCGTCGTCATGATTCACCTCAATCTCTGCCATCAGCTCCTTCTCCACCTTCATGTAATCCTTCAGCTCGTCCACTTTCTCTTCAAACAGAATCCTGCAGCAGCGCTGGGTGTGCTTCAGGTTCAGGCCCCAGTATTGCATCTCCTCCTCAAAGCTGATGGGGCACAATTCCTGCATGACCCACAGCACTCCGCTGTTATAGAAATTGAAGATGTAGTGAAAGAAGGCAGGGTCACGGTCAAAGAAGAACTCGTCTGTGAGCACTGAGTAGTCATCACACAGGATGAGCTGCTTGACACGGTCGGTGCACAGGACCAAGGAGCCTATCCGAGTGCAAGGGTATCTGATGGCCATTTGCTTGGCGATGTGGAACACTTTGCCCCCTACATTGATGTTGATGGTTAGTTTTTTCTGTCTTAGTATCTTCTTTGCTTTGGAACTTTCTACCACAGGAGGACTGTCCAGGTTGTCCATAGAGTTCCATGCCTTGACAGTACTCCCCTGGGAAAAAGGGAAGGCTTTTTCCTCCTTGACACTCTCTGAAAAACGGACACCAAGACAATTTATGGTTGAGCGGCGCTTCTTAAGTTGCGGAACACGATCAGAATCCATAATGATAAATTTACAAGGCAAGAAGTCTTTATCACAGAACTGAAGAAATATATCGAAAACGCCTAGGAAAAAGGCTTTATCAACCCAGTGTACCAAAGGTGCTGAATCACCTAAAATAGCTCAGCAATCCTCCAGGCATAGACATCCCATTCAGTAGTCAGTCCTCCTGCCATACTCAATCAGCAGTGGCCTCTCTGAGAGGAATAAATCCTCCTCTCCTTGTTGAAGAGAATAGAGAATGGCATGAGAATAGAGATGTGCAGTCAATGACCCGTGTGGGAAAGAGAGCGAGAAGCCATTTGATTCATGAGACCAGAAGATCAAGCGGATGCATAAAGGATTTCCTCCTCCTCTGATCTAATCCCCTGCTCTTTCTTAAGCAGTTATAAATAAAGGAGGTCGGATTACTGCCCAACGTTGATCAGAGATTTGGAAGAGGGAAGGGGATGGTGGCTGACTGCTACCATTTGGTGGCATGGCTCATCAACTGAATGAATCTTTTCTCTTTGCACCCATGACATTCTTCTCACATCCTGTAGAGACCACAGCCTCTCTGAGTTTACTTTCTTTTTCTCCATACATTTCTATCATTCTGACTTGGTAGTTACACCCCCTTTCAAAAGGTTCACCTTTTGTTGCACCAGAGCCTGCAATGGAAATACATTAAATGAGGATGTTTTCCCACTGATCTAGACAGCCTACTGGACACTTTCAAAGTGAAAGAAACATTCTAAAAAAATTATTAAAAATTAAAAACAGAGAAGACCTGTTTGCAAAAGCCTTGCTATGGCTCTCTAAAAAATAGCGTGTGTTCGATGTCACATGTGGTGAGCAGACGGAGGAAGTACTGTACAATACAATAAAGAAAAAGGAACAGATTAAAAAACAAGAACAACCAAAACATTAACAAAGTGCTGTAGAATACAGTGCAAGAGCAGATTAAAAACAAAAACAACTATAACATAATTAATCAATACAATAAAATCACTCAATCTAGTTACATAGATAGTTGATCAATACAATAAAATCAGCAGAGATAGCAGCATAGATAAAATGCTAATTGAAAGCTAAATTGAAAAGATTTAGATTTGATTTCTTGAGGTACCGTATTCCACAGTTTAGGGGCATAGTTAATAAATGCTGCATCACCAACTTTCTTTTCGGTTTTGATAGTAACCTTCAATAAGCCAGCAGCAGAGGATCTGAGTGCTCCTGAGGGTGTATAGATTGTCTGCGAATCAGTAAGGTAGGATGGTCCCAGCCCATTTAGTGCTTTAAATACGAGTAGAAGGACTTTTAAGTCAATTCTAAATGATATAGGGAGCCAGTGCAGAGCAGTTAAGACTGGAGTGATATGCTCTCTCCTCTTAGTTTTTATCAGTAGCCTAGCAGCAGAGTTTTGAATTAGTTGGGGCCTGTCTATAGACTTCTTGGAGGGGCCAGTAAAAAGTGTATTACAGTAGTCAAGTCTACATGAAATAAAAGCATGAATCAGTTTTTCAGCATCCCGCTGAGTTAAAAAAACGGCCGTACCTTGGCAATGTTTCTCAGATGAAAAAAGGGCGTCTTGATCACCTTGCTAATGTGGGAATTAAAACTCAGATCAGAGTCTAAGATAACACCAAGACTTGTAACCTCTGACTTAATCAAGGGAGTTAGATTCCCAGGGCTGTTTAAAAGCATAGCCTGTTTGTCTTTGGGGCCAAGTAAGAGGATTTCAGTTTTGTCCTCATTTAGCTTTAAAAAGTTATTGTTCATCCGTTTATTGACAATTGCAACACTGTCAAAGACTTGCTTAAAGAATGCAGTGGGGACAGGGTCAAGATGAGAGGTGGACGAGTTGCTCTCGGCTACAGTTTTCTAAAGTTTTGCTGCAGAAATGCTCATGAATCTTTCCATTGTCACATGCTTATTACGTGTTTTATTATACCATTTGGTGCCATGGCTCATCAACTGAGTGAATCTTTTCTCTTTGCACCCATGACATTCTTCTCACATCCTGTAGAGACCACATCCTCTCTGAGTTGACTTTCTTTTTCTCCATTTCCCCATTTTCCTTTTTCTATCATTCTGACTTGGTAGTTACACCCGTTTTCAAAAGGTTCACCTACATTAAATGAGGATGTTTTCCCACTGATCTATACAGCCTACTGGACACTTTCAAAGTGAAAGAAACATTCTAAAAAATGTATTAAAAATTAAAAACAGAGAAGACCTGTTTGCAAAAGCCTTGCTATGGCTCTCTTAAAAATAGCTTGTGTTCGTTGTCACATGTGTGTGGCAAACTCTTCAAATTTCGAAGCAGAGGCTTGTGAGAGAAAGTCAGTAGAAGGGGCAGGATTTAGCAGCTGGTTAATAGTTGAAAACAATATTCTAGCGTTGCCAGCATTGTCACTAATCATCTGAGACAAATCTGTTTTTCTTGTTGCGCATGCTGCCTTATTATAGTCAGCTATTGCTTCCTTATAAATGCCACAGTGAACCTGTAATTTGCTTTTTCTCCACTGCCTTTCCGCCAACATGCACCTTCTCTTAAGCTCTTTAACAGAGTTGTTTAACCATGGAGATGTTTTCTCACGTGACCTCTTTTTAAACCTTGAGTGGAGTTTAGAGCACTAGACATGATATTGTTAAAGGCATCCACCATTTCATTCAGTGAATAGGTTTGAATACATGGATCAAAAGAAGAATAGGATTTGAATGCAGTCCACAGTTTCAGCCTCATAGCTCATAACAGAAAGAGCTGCAGACCACTCGTGGAGCAGCCAGCGAGCGTAGTTAGGTGCCCTCCTGCTTCACTTTGCACATTGACAATGGACCACAAACATAGAACTACAGTAACAAGTTTAAAAGTGCCCAGAGGTCTTGGCATGCAAAACAAAAAAACGTTTTTAAAACATTTTTACATAAATCGGTGAGTAGCTTGATTTAATGTGGGGCATACTATTCAGAAAAGAAAATGCAGCTTATTTTTACAGCTTAAAGACTACATTTTGAATAACGCGCTTTGTGTAGGAACATTAACGCATCACCGTTCTTTGCGATAACGAAGCCATTGTTGTTATAATAAACAAAGGACGCTCTACTGCCCTAGAAATCATGCCCCTCGTCAGGCACTCCACCTGGCTGCCACTCGAAATTGTATTATTAAAGCTGAACACACCCGGGCACTTTAACACTGTAGCTGACGCTGTCCCCATTTCAAAGTTGATTAGAGATTTTGAACAGGGAAGGGGATGGTGGCTGACTGCTACCATTTGGTGACATGTATTCCCACTGATCTACATAGCCTACTTGACACTTTCAAAATGAAAGAAACATTCCAAAAAATGACGTGCTTTGTGTAGGAACATAAACGCATCACCGTTCATTGCGATAACGAAGCCACTGTTGTTATAGTAAACAAAGGACGCTCCTCTACCGCAGAAATCATGCCCCTCGTCAGGCACCTTACTTGGCTGTCACTAGAACACTTTTTTAGAATGTTTCCTTCACATCCCGGGGACATTAACACTGTAGCTGACGCACTGTCCCATTTCTATTTCCAGGAGTTGCCCCACCTGTGCACCACAGCCAGCAGTGTTCCAGTGCCCCTTCTACCGCACTCGGAAATGCATCGGAACACAATCGATACTGCAAAAAGCTACATAAGTGATGACCTAGTCTCGCGTACCCATACCTCCAAATCACATTGTTCTAACGCCTCCTTTGGTGGTCTGGAGAATTTTAGATTAACCGATCTGTCTTGGATTGAACTGATCAAACATTACCAACAATAATTAGCAAATAATCCATAGCGCGATTCGAATCAGCACCGTGCGGGTTGCAAAACAAGCTGTTAATTGCACGGCGGTTAGGCAGTATTACGCATTAACTCTGAGTGGTTAAGGCATGTCACTGTTGATCCCGAGGGCAAACAATATCCCACTACATAAAGCAATTATAAAGACACATTGCAATAATCCTGAAAGCAGGATAGAGGCCCTTATCAACAAAAGCGCTTAGATGAAGATGTGAAGGTGTGACCAAGCAAGGTTGCATGGCAGTCAATGAAAAAGCTCATGTATATGGAGGACTATATACAGTGCCTATAGAAAGTCATCATACTCCTTTGAAATAGTTACTATATTAGTCGTACAGCCTGAAATCAAAACCCATTTTCCAGCTTTATGTACAAATTTAGCCATACAACATCAAACTAATGAAAAAAAGGTTCTGAAAATTTATAAAAAATGAAAAACAAGAATAACAGGGTTGGAAAAGTCATCAGTCCCCTGATTTAATACTTTGTAGAGCCACCTTTTGCTGCAATTACAGCCATCAATCTGTTTGGATATGTCTCTACTAGCTTTGCACACCTAGATTGGAGAATATTTGCCCATTCTTCCTTGCAGAATTGTTCTAGTTCAGTCAAATTCCATGGTGAGCGGCAATGGACTGCTCTCTTCAAGTCCATCCACAGATTTTCTATCGGATTTAAGTCAGGGCTCAAGGACATTCACCTTTCTATCCTTAAGCCACTGCCTTGTTCTTTTGGCGGTATGTTTAGGATCGTTGTCGTGTTGGAAGGTGAATGACCTGCCCATCTTCAGCTGTCTAGCAGAGGGACACAGGTTGTCCTCAAGAATTTGGGTGTACTTGGCAGCATCCATTTTCCCTTCAATGGCCAATTGCCCAGTCCCCGCTGAAGAGAAACATCCCCACAACATAATGTTGCCACCACCATGCTTCACAGTAGGTATGGTGTGTTTTGGGTGGTGTGTTGTGTTTGGTTTTCGCCAAACATAGCGCTTGGAGTTCAGTCCAAAAAGTTCAATCTTAGTCTCGTCTGACCATAAAACCTTTTTCCACATGGCAACAGAATCTTCCAGGTGTGTTTTTGCATAGCACAAATGAGACTGACTGTGGCACTTTTTCGGAAAAGGCTTCTTTCTTGCTACCCTGCCATACAGGCCAGCTTTGTGTAAAGCTTGTGAGATTGTTGTCACATGCACAGACAGACCAGTCCCAGCCATAAAAACTTGTAAGTCCTTCAAAGTTGCCTTTGGCCTCTTGGTAGCTCTTGGTAGTTTGGACGGACGGTCTGATCTAGGCAAGGTGTTGGTGGTGCCATACGCCTTCCACTTCTTAATGATGCTCTGAACGGTACTCAGAGGGATAGCTAAAGCCTTCAAAATCTTTTTGTAGCCTTCACCTAACTTGTGCCTTCCTACAACTTTATCCCGGAGGCCTTTTGAAAGTACTTTTCCAACCATGGTGGATTCTTTGCAGAACCATGCACTTCTAGTAGTGAAATCCTCAAGAAACAGCTGGTTTTAATCAAAACCACTACAATTGATGTCAGGTGGGGGGCAATTAGCCTGGTGTTTGATCTGGAAGTTGATTGATTGCACCTGAGCAAGTTTATAATGGTATACTCTAAGGGGCTGATCACTTAACCAAACCAGGTATTTCACTAATTCATTTTTAATAATTGTCCAGAATTTTTTTACATTTTATTTTCACTTCGATGATGAGGTGTAATGTGACAAAAGGTAAAGATTTCACAGGGTATGATGACTTTCTATAGGCACTGTATATATATTTTATTTAATTCAATTTCAAGAGTTACTCTGTCAACGAGTAAAGATTCAATGAAAGAGCACCAAGAAACTATAAGTCAGGCTTCAATAACCTCAAATTTACAGAAAATAAATACAACCTCTTTTCATAATTAAATAATATAGCTCACTCAATATTCAGTAGTTTCAAGGTTCCATGGATTTAAACTGAATTTAGACAACTCATAACCATTTTATCATCAAAAACATATGTACTTTTCACTATGAGAAACAGAAACAAAAACATTAAATAAAGACATTATTTAGAAATTCCTAAATCAAACAATTTCAAAGAACAGCAAATAATTTACAGTTATCAAACATAAAGACAAATCATTATTGGTCAACGAAGGTATAGCAACTTATCTAAGCAAGGCAGACCAGTCACAAGAATTACATTTGACCTGTCACAATAATTGCAGTGCTCTATTACTCAAATGTAAGAGCCACATTGTGGCCCTTAGTGTCCATTTTACAATAAACACACTTTTCACGTGTTGTTCCCATGACACCGGATAAGAGCAAAAAATTGCATTTAACGAAAGGCAGTAAGCACAGCCCATATACCTCTTGAGTCTGCAGATTTAGTTTTTGTGCATATCTAATGGAGCAATATGGATGATGCGTCTGAAATCTTAATACTGAATGTTTAAGGGGAGTCATGGGAACATCAAATATCTGAAAAACAAAGCTCAAAGAGTGCAAACAGACATTAAGATCATGTCACAACTGCCTTTAGAGCTACAGGCCACCATTGAGGAGGGTTGTGTGTCCATCTTGACAGAAGCAAACTGATGATATACAAGGCCACCAGGACTGGAGTCAATTCTCTTTCAATTCCAGTTAAATCAGAAAATCATATACTAGAAAACTGTCCATGTTAAACTCATGAATTCAATTTCAACTAATTTACCTTGACTGTAATTGTGATGGAATTGACTCAGGGATGTATAGGGCACCATTCAAATTAAATCAGATGTAAGAAATTAGGATAGGGATGACGATTGGTCACAGGGAAGGCCTAGAAGACTTATTCCTCTCACATCCTGACCAGGGCTCTCCCCTCGTAAACTCTAAGACAACAGTGCAGGCTGGCATAGGGGGAGGCTGCTGATCACCTGTGGCTTCTTACACAAGACCTGGACTCAGTCACGATCCAAGTCCAGCTTAAGCAGAGTGTCCTGAGGGGTGAAGACAACACAGATCACATTCACTTAAGCCTTTTGATCTGACGTCACCCTGTAAGCTGTGGCAAGGTTGTTGGGATAGGTGTTGTTGGGGTCCATCAAAACATGTTATGCCATTCATAAATAGAATAATTGCAAATTACTTTTAATTAGGATGTTTTTGTTTTGATCATATAATTAATTAATTTAAATAGATTTTCCTTTTCAAATTCAAAGATTCACTCTAACATGTTTCACAGAGGGTAATATTACTCCTACATACACACCACTGCAGTGAAAAGGCACACATGAAACAGTTCATGAGCAGCAGTTACCTGGACAGGGCATGTTTCAGGACCCCTGACTGGCCTCTGAATAAGAGGGTCCTGAGACTCTTTCAGAGACATGTCTTGGAAAGTAAGTGTCCTGGAGGGCCTAAACTCTTCCCTCCACCACCACAATGCTATACCCACCAAGAGCACACTCAGGAACACTGCGCAACACAAAGAAAGACACCATTAAAGAAATTACTTTTCAAGAGACACCCTTTTAGTAAAGCTTGGAAACACTTTACATTATACTTTAATTAATTATACTTTTGCTAATTTGTAGACAGTTAACTATTAGTTTGTAAATAGTTTTAGTTTTTCAATCAGTTATAAACAGCTATTATAACTCACTCATTAGAAGTGTGTGGTCTTCACTTCGATGCTGCCAAAAAGTGGCTTGCTCTAATCCTCTGTAAACCAAATCTATTTTAGTGAACAGAGGATTAGTTCAAGGCACTTTTTGGTATCCCAAGCACCAGAGTGGTGACCACAAAAAAACAAACACATAAGAGGGACAATATAAATACAATGGATGCTTGGCTAAACAACAAAACCCACCAATAAGTGAAAGGATTCCAGCAAATGTTGTATCAGATAGAGCTGGTGCTGGAACTGGAAGTGTTTGAGAAATGATTGTATGATCTGTAAAATGAAAAAAGGAAAGGCAAATGACATTCCAAACTCCAAAAAATGGCATTGTTTGTAAACAATGTAATTGTAAACAAACACTGTATAGCTTCAAAACATGGTTAAAACTAAATAATTTTGATCTAATGGATGGGCAGACCTTGCATCCATAGCTCTGTCTATGAATTTCAGTTATATTCCTCCAGCCCCATCCCTCTACTGTTTACACAAAATAAAATGGTGAGGTGATTGTTTTGTTGTTCTTTGAATCCCAGATTGCTAAATCCTGACTAAATCACAATTGCAATGGAGAATCTCATTTGAAGATGCTTTTTGGTCTAGGAGTAGGCTTACAGTTACTAAGCCAAATGAGAATTTCACGTTGTTCAGTTCACTGCATATTGATAAACGATTTGCTGTTCAATCTAAGTTGTTATGACAGCTTAATCCATCCATCGAATTATTCGTTATACTCAGTTATATTCCATTTCCAAAAAGCATTCTTAAAACATACCACCTCCAATTTCTGTTTGCCAACCATTGTAATTTCCAGTAATGGTTTATGCCACCCCCCCCCCTGATTTTCTATAATAAAGACATAAAGACAATAATTTCAGAATGTCTGGTGCTCTATCTGTGCTTTATCAGAGGAATATGTGCCGATGCAGATATTTCTGTAAAAGGTGAATATCGCCAGAAATATAGGTGTAAGGAACCATCGAACATTGACCTTTGGGTGGATTATCCCACTCACCATGGCCATTATCATCCCCTTTGTCTTGAGGAATGCAGATAAACTGGGGTGTGCGCATTTCAGCAAACAGGTCTGGCACACACTGATGTGGACAAACCATTTTCAAACTTCCACACATGGCAGGACCTGATAGATAGAACAAAACAGAAGGTAGTCAGACTATTGATGGACAACTGTTGACACAAACTTGGACCAAACAATGTGCGACATGGATTTTGTGATTTGTTCATTGCATGTCATGAACTGACACGCACCGCTTGGTTGAAGAACTGGGTGAACCAGTACTAGACCACCTGGGGATGTGAGGCTGGGAAGCAGAATTCTGAAGAGGCTACCATTGTGCTTATCAGCGCTACAGATTGAGTGGGTGGCCTCTTCACTCCAGTACAGATGTCCCTGTGAAGGAAGTGAGAGTCATTCATTCAGCCATATGACTGACAAAAATAGATTTCATCTCAATTAGACTAATCTGGATAAATAAAGGTTAATTAAATATAATGGCAAAGGCGTCCATTTAACAACACTTCAGTTCTGTATTGTATAATAGGTAATAGAGTCAGTTACAAGTCAGTACCTCAAATACTGCCAATCCAAAGGGCCTGTCAAGGTATCCGTTGGACTCCACCACTGTTTTGCGGTGCTGCCCCTCAAACCCAACTCTTGAGATGGTGCGCATTCCTGAGTCAGCCCAGTACAGAAGTTGCCGAGGCATGTCTATATATTAAAAAAATTAAATAATAATAATAATAATTATTGAACATTCGTATAAATCAAATTGTGTTTCAATCAAACCAGCATTTCTGCCTTTGAAAATCCTAAAACAAAAAGGATTGACTATTGATCCCCACACTAACCATTTAAACAATTGTTTCATTTGTGTAGGACACATGTATAAAAACAGCCAAACTTACCCAGAGAGATAGCGACTGGGTTGCGTATGACTGAGGTGACCAATGGCACGCTGCCTTGCCCATCCATATATGCACGCACAATCCTGGGGGAACTGCCACAGTCTGCCCAAAACAGAAGCCTGTAGAAAAAGAGGAGCACTCCATTAGTACAGTGGATATGGTTCTGACATCCTACTTTCTACTTTAAGACTTCCACCAGATCAGAATAGTGTTGGCAGATGGACACAAAGGACCCAACTTTCCAATAGTTTTTACAGTTCAAAGTTCAAACTGTTAAGGGCATTTTACAAGGTCTCCACATTGCCACGTGGTGATGTCATTTTTTTGTACTCGGTGCGTGCGTAGCTCCCAGCTGCAGAGAAAAATTCTAAGTTGCACGCCTACTGCTGGGACCATATATAGTGAAAAATGTATACACTCATTGCACTGTAAGTCGCTTTGGATAAAAGCGTCAGCTAAATGGCATACATTATTACCTCACGAAGCCCTTGGGTGGCACCCTTTATGGAATTTTGGTATGGGAAATGGGAAAGTGAAGCATTTTTTCTTACAACAAGGTTAAAGTAGAGATTATCATCTTTTATTTGATGGATTTGTGTAAATATTGGCTTCACCATTTAGAAAAGACAACTCTTTTTATACATAGTGCCCCTATTTCAGGGGACCAAAATTAATGGGACAATTAGCTTGACAGGGGTTTCTGGTTAGTCAGAGGTGTGTTCTGTCACATACAGTGCCTTCGGAAAGTATTCAGACCCCTTCACTTTTTCCACATTTTGTTGTATTATAGACTCAATTTAAAATGGATTAAATTAAAAGAATTTGCCATCAATCCACACAGAGCTGGTCATCCTAATCTACACAGTGTGTAATTGATTCCTATGCAAATCAGAGACCCTATAAAAACAAGACATTAATTCCAAAATTACATGAACTATTATTCTTCCATTAAGATGGACTCAATTCAACTTATTGAGTGATTTGGTGATGACATTTTTGCATTTTAGCTAATTTTAAGAGTGTCATAGCAAAGGGTCTGAATACTTATGTACATGAGGTATTTCTGTATTTGAATTTTAATAAATTTAATTGATTTTAAAAAAATTGAAATTTCTAAAAACGTGTTTTCGCTTTGTCATTCTGGGGTATTGTGTGTGGATTGATGGCAAATTTTAAATTTTTTTACATTTAATCCATTTTAAATTGAGTCTATAACACAACAAAATGTGGAAAAAGTGAAGGGGTCTGAATACTTTCCGAAGGCACTGTGAGTTGTGCAGGCATAAGAGAGCTGTCAAGGTCTAGTATTGATTCTAGGCTTTGTGTTTGCCTTTGGAGTCGGCAATTGACATCTGTCAACCTGACAACCAAAGAGGTGTCAATGAAGGTCAAGGAAGCCATTATTAGGACTAAAACTGAAAAAACGTATCAGAAAATCAACAATTTGGAACATCAAGAGCAGGCTCTAGGACACTCCAGTAACTGACCCCAGTAAGGGTTCCACAGCCACCCCAGTGGGCATAGCAAGCCCTCCAATAAGAAGGCGTTGTGCAGAGCCATCCAGAGGGGCTACGTTGATGGAATGAGTGTCAGCATTGGTCCAGTAGAGAAGCTTGTGGATCCAGTCCACAGCCAGTCCTGAGATGGAACCATGGCCTTTTAATACCAGAGAAGGCTTCTGGGACTTTCCATCCATGGAGACCCTAGTATGCATGGGAAATGCAGGGGTGGATCAGATGTATGGGAACTGACATATATTTTACAGTGTGGCAGTAATAATGTAGGGCCAGATTTAGAAAATTCTTTTTTTGCAGATGGGGTCATGGAAAAAAAGGGTTATATGACATCAGTAGTGTTCACCAGTTTTTGCAGATGGGGTCATGGAAAAAAAGGGTTATATGACATCAGTAGTGTTCAAAAAGTAAAAAGTATCAGTTGGAGACTATATATTTCAGCTTTATTTAATTTGTATTCAGAAAGAAGGAGAAATCTTCTCAATCGAGCACTGTGTGACAGTGATACGGACTCCCTCACAGTCGAAAAGGGTAGCTAATTTGCTCTCTGAGGTGTGTTACCTATAGATAGAGCCTTGCCCTGGCTTTGCCCAGTACAGAGTGCGGTTTGTAGCGAGGGCGGCCACAGGTCCTGGTCCCAGCAAGTGTGCTGCCAACTCCCTGTACTGTGTAGCTGCAGTGCTGACCTGCCGTACCCCCTCAGAGCTGCTGAAAACCAGCTGAGCCACGTCCCCTGTGAGCAAACACAGAGGTTTAAAAAGCACTCAACCATGATTGACATTTCAATACGATGCTGTCAAGCATGTTGACATAGACAAGCTTACACATGCTGAGCACACATAGGCCCACGTATGGGTCAACATGAAATACATCATGAAATAGATTTGCTATGAACTTGAAGAAGTAAATTCCTCTCCTTTGATGAAAGGGATCAGCAATTAAAGGATAACTGAATACAAAGCAGGAGACATTTTCTAAGAAATTCTCAATGCTCACTATATAATAGCCAGGTCATACTTATACCTTTGATGCTCTTAAAAAGCTGTTTTGCAACTCAACACACCCAAACCCTTGTTTCTCCCCTTGCTCATGCATGATGTCAAGGCCTATTATCATGTCAGGGTTCGGTGCGTCAGCAAAGTACGCTTCTATTCATCCCTACCAACTTGACAGCAAATATTGCCATTGGTTTAGATTGCTCTTCAAACTAGTGTGCCTTCTTTTTTAAGTGTACTGTAATAACACCAAAAAAAAAAAGACAGTTTACAATAAAAATGCTCATCAAAATCTATCCTACCCCTTTGCCTTGACTACTATCAGTTCTTAGCATTTATATCTGTGTGGGAAATGCCAAACATTGAGAGCACTGATGATATATGCTATATATCAGTTAACTTGAGATTTTGAGCAACTCTTTCAGTAGAATTTCACCTCACCTTTTGCCTTGCACTCCCCTGTCCTTGGGCTCATCAGGTAGCCCTCACGGCAGTGACAGGTAAACGTCCCGTTGACATGTACACAAAGCTGATCGCACATGTCGGTGTCTAGGCACTTATCAATTTCTGGGGGAAAGAGTGGGTATTTATTATTTCAAAGGTAATTCTGATATGAAAAACAACTAGAAGTATAGGCTCAATTCAATTCCAAACCAAAGTGTAGTATTTACTTTTTTACTCTTGAATAGTATAATTGTTGTTAACTTTGAGCTAAAGTCACACCTTCTTCCTTCCTAGGTATCTAATAAAAAAATCTAAATAGGTCACCAAATGGTTTCGGTACTGTTAAAGCCTACTACTATTACCAGGAAAACCCTTCTCACAGGTGGTATGCATGTGTGTACAGGCAGAAGTTTGATTGTAGTTTATACATTTTTAAGTAATCATTTGTTGAGTCTCTTGGTTTCACTTCTCTGGCACTAGCACACATTGGCTTGCTCAGAAACAGCGCAATAATGGAAAAGCTGCAACTGAATATCCTGGAGGCTGCCACTAGACGTGGATTCAAATTGTATTTTTCTTTCTTTCTTTTGAGCATTTCATTGAGCCTGCCTGGAGTGACTGATGGGCAGGGCTTACACTTTGGGGACTATTCCATTGTTTCCATTGCGCCAGGCAAGCTTAATCAACTCAAGCATTTTAAAACAAATACTACTTGAATTCCTCTAGCTGCCACATGATTTGTTGACTCCAAGTATAACAAAATACTGAACAACAGATTCATGGTGGTGCACTGGTCCGACTGTTAGCTCTTGCAACTCACCCTCACAGTGGGTATCCCTCACCAGCCTCATCCCACTGGGGCAGTCGCAGAGGAAGCCCATAGGCTGGTCCACACACAGGTGAGAGCAGCCGCCATTTTTCTCCAGACACTCATTCTGATCTACAATGGGAAAGATAATATGGCCAGTGACGGTGGGAAAGATAGGCTTAGTGTGTGACAGTTCAGAAACATTGGACCAATACATCAGTAAGGGGTAATGTAATGTTAGCATCAGTATAAAAGCAGGGGCACAGTTAGCAATCTATATACTGTCAACATAAAAGAAAATCCCTGCAAAACAACAACCATTAGGCTTATACAGTACATATTGTAACAGCTGGTTAATAAGGGTATAACAGAACATTTCTATAGTTTGTTAGTGCCTACCATTGGTAACATTACAGAGTGCATTTTCTTTAAAAGAAATCTTGTAAGATACACATTTGCAATACCTTGCATGCCTGTAACACTAATGTACCAACAAACAGCACTCTCTTTCTCAAATGTTGTTATGCATCAACAAAAGCAACAACTATACTATAAAAAATCTTATGAAATAAAAAAGGAATTAGGTAGGATCACTTTCTGTAATAACCAAAATCCAAATGAAAAAGTGCTACTTGGCGCTCTATCGCCCTCTGTTGGCCTATAAGAACTAGTGCGGCAGACAGGATATATAGTACAACAACAAAGTAACAATAATAGTATCTCACCACAGTTGTCCTCATCGCTCCCATCAGCACAGTCAGGTGAGTGGTCACACCTCCAGGAGTGAGGCACACACTGACCGTCACCACATCTGAACTCAGAGATGGAACATGTGTGAGGAGTCAGAGGATGGGCTGAGGGACACACACCCGCGCCCTCGTCCTGCCCGTCGGGGCAGTCAAACAGGCCATCACACAGCTTGGCCCTGGGCACACAGCTGCTCGTTCCTTCACAGAGGAAGGTGTCAGCTGTACAGTCCTGACAGGAGGCCTCGTCACTACCGTCACCACAGTCGTCAACGCCGTTGCAGCGAAAGTGCAGGGATACACATCGTCGAATACGGCAGGCAAACTCATCCTTTTTACAGTTGAGCAATCCTGAGAAAGTCACATTGAGGGTAATTGGTGTTCAGTCACTTTACATAAAGGACAAGATTTGCATTTCCGCAAAGTTTACACCTGTTATTTTCAGAGGGGAATAAAAACAAATCTATCACATTTAACTTCCTTACTCTACTTATAAGTAATTAAAAGCACTGAGGATGTGACAGCTGACAGTTTTAGAGACGTTTGGACCACATACAACATGCACTCCTCAATAAACTTTGATAAAACTTTGAGCCGCCACAGATTGATCCAGGTCCTGCAGACTTGGCTTTGGTCCAAAGGCTTTAAAGTTGCAGACTGTACTATGGTTCATACCTCAAGGTATTGAGCTGATATAACAGGTTTTTCGTAAGAGGTACCTTTCTCCTTTCTCCTCATTTTTAACAATAAATAACCAACTTTACAAATCTAGGATGCAAAGGATAGACCCTATTTTAGCTTTTTGTGGTCACTCTACTGCTGTAATACCTCTGATGTTCTTATATTGTGCAAATCTAGCATTTGAGTAACTACTTAATAGGCCTGGTCCATAGAATGTTCAAGACTATGAAAGTCTGTAGTTAAATTGGATGAACAGCGAAATCTGTAATTACATTATTTAAGAGAGGAGCAGAAACCATGAAAACAAACCTTAATCCAATTGACACACTATGTTAACTGGAAATACCCATGACTTACAATTAACTTTAAGTTCAGTGCAATTAAATCCATCAATTGGCTGCTCAAGTTCCAATGAATTGACCTATTGAACCAGAAAAGGGCTGGTAGTTATCAAGCCTCTTAGAGTAGGAAACAGCTCATACATGCTCTAAAATTCAGAGAGTGATGCACATTTGGCCCTACTTTACATATTAATAAAAACAAGTTATCAAGATTCTTTAGAAATAAAATAACTCATAACTCTGCAAGTATTTAGGAGAGCTCAGGAAGTGTCCTTGTTATGAGTTACTGATAGATGGCTACACACCATGGTCATATCAATTGATGGTACAATGATAGACAGATGTGTGGGCAAATAGATATCAAATATGACAGCCGTTCACAGACAAGTTTCCCGAAAGCTTTGTAGCACTCATCTTCTGCATAGCCTTCAATGGACTTTTGATGATTCTTGTGCTACATTGCCTTCTGTTAACCGACTCCATAGCGATATTATACTTTGACATCCCTACCCTACACTGATGTGTATTCAGAATGCCCTATGATCTAGTAACCATAAACCAGGGAAATCCTTGCCAGTGAGACTCACTGCAGCGAAGTTCATCCGAGCCATCCTCACAGTCTCTGTCCCCGTCACACACCCATAGGCGAGGAATACAACTCCCGTTCCTGCACTTCACCTGAGACTCCTCACAGGCTGGCAGAGTAAAGCCTATTGTGCATACAAAGAGAGAATCATTCATAGACAGATAATCAAGAGAGATAATCATAACCCTTACAGATACCAATCCTACAAATGAAAATGTCAAATGAATACACATGCGTTTTCAATGTATACATAAACATACATTATATTTTGGGAGTGAAGGGGTGGGGATTTGGGAGTGATATATATATGTTATATAGTCATATAGGGTAGATAGATCACTGGTAAGGGGCAACCCCATCTGTGACATTGGGATGTTGTGTGTGTGAATAGTTTTTGGGGCAGCAGGTAGCCTAGAGGTTAGAGAGACCGGCAGCAGCTGGGCTGTTTCGATCCCCACTCCAGGAGGGAGTGTGATAGAAAATGTATTGATAGCAAATGTATTGGTAGATGGATAGGAAGATATACATAGAAAATGTGCCAGCATACTACTGCCAGCCTGTAATTGCCAGTGTATTTCTGTTTGCTGATGTGTGCTAATGGTAGAAGGGTAAATGGCTGTGTGATTTATTCATTATTAGTGTTATGAGTGTTTTACTGAAGATAAGGTTAAACTGTATGGAGCGGTGTTCTGTGTTACTCCCATGCTTGCAAGCATTTAATAAATACTAAACTCATATTGTGGCGTTACAAGACTTTATTTCTTGATTCTCACCTCCAAGGAGCTATTAGTACAGAGTGGTTACCCTAGAATTTCAACCACAGGAGCCAGATGTGAGCTGGTGACTGGAGGGTTTCTGGCATCATAGCTCAGGTGCCCACACTGCCGTTGTGCCCTTGAGCAAGGCACTTAACCCTTAACTGCTCCAAGGAAAATTCCACATTCCAAACAGTTGATTGACAAATAAAACATTGTTTGTTGTTTGTTTGTATAGGGCCAAATCCAAATGTAAATATAATCCTATAGTCTCACCTGTCTGAAACAAGATTTTTCAGAAGAAAGAAACTGTCCCCCATCCAGTTATGCGTCATGGACCATAAACATGGTATTTCATCAATAATATTCACGTATAGCTGCTCATTATGGCAGCAGTATGTTCTTAAATTGTTGCCACCTCAGGCGAGGGGAGGTGTTAAATCCAGCAAATGTGCACCCACCTTCATGTGTATACTTGACCAAGTAACATTACGTCGTGCAAAAAAACAAATACAAACAAAACACACACACGTAACAATGTGATTGACAAGCTTATCTTACCCCAAATGTGAAGGCAATTTAGCAACTGAATAAAAATAAGTATGCCAAGGTGTCCCATGCTCGGTGTCTTCAGTTGGCTGCACAAGGCATGGCGCATGAGTATGACGTAATACATTTAGACGGGCTCGTTCAAAATGTTAAAAAAGTTTTCCGATCAATTCTGATTGATGTATTTATCCTGTATTTAACCAGATAAGTCACATTGAGATTCTCATCACTTTTTCAAGTGAGCCCTGCTCAAAAAGACATGTACACAAAAGTTACACAGACACAGATGACACAACACAGTGTGTAACATACTGTAGAGTTAAAAAGCGCATAAACAGTGCAAAGCGCATAACATTAAAACATGAGTTAGCTAGTTAACTGGAGATCCATGGTCAACAGCCCTCCAATCTGGTATTTAAAATTATCAATCAAAATAAAATGGTCAAGTTTCAAATCCTTTTGTAAAAAGGTTCCATGATGATGGGACAGCATAGCTAAAAGCACTTTTACCGAATTCAGTTTGTGTGTTTTGGACGTGATATAAAATACAGTTCTGTGATCTCAATCTGTATTGACCATGTCTTGGTAGAGTGAGTAAGGTGCTTATATACGTCACCATTGAGACGTAATAAGGTCCTCTCACACCTCAAGGATTTGGGCGCTAGAATTGCATTCCTCCAGGAAACCCACCTCAAACCAGAGAATCATCTTCGAATTAGGAGTGAGCCAGTTTTTTTGAGTGGGCCAGTTATATCACTCCTCACAAGCAAATCGCGGGGGGCTGCAATTCTGGTGCACAAATCAGTGCCATTCTCTGTCTTCAAGGTCATCCCTGACCCCCTTGGTCGTTTTACTATTGTGACAGGGAAGATTCACAATAACTGTCTGACTTTGGTAAACGTCTATGGTCCTAATTGGGATGCTGAGAATTTCTACAAAAAGCTTTTGTTCTCTTTACCAGATCTTGGAACACACCAGCTCATTCTGGGAGATGACTTTAATTGTTGCTTAAACCTTTACCTAGACCGCACCTCTATCAATCCGTCCACTCTCCAAATCTGCTAAAGTCATTTAAACATTGACGGACTAATATGCTGTCTCAGACCCATGGCGATTGTTGAACCCTAATGTTAAACGTAATGTCATACATTCTCACATATTAATTTATTTCTGTTGGACCATAGGCTCCTCCCCTGTGTTCGACAATGCTCTTATAGTCCCATTGTCGTCTCTGATCATGCGGTTGTTTAGGTTGACCTCTCCCTCTCAGGTGGCTTCATGCCGCGCTCGCCCTGGTGTTTTAATAATTAACATTTGTTAATTTCGTAAACACACAAATAGATATATTTACCTCTTCAATGTTACACCAGATGGAATCTGGGAGTCCTGTAAGGCCTACCTGAGGGGAGGGATCATCTCATACACTTCATATCAGAGGAGAAAGGCTGCAGAGGATAAATCAAAACATTCCACGGTTATTTCTGAACTTGAAACCCAATATTCTTCCTCACCAAGCCCAGATCTCTACAAAAAAATCCTCACTACTAAGGCCAAATTTGAAATCCTAGCATGCAAACAAGCAGCAGAAATGCTATTTTTTATGAATTTGGAGACAAACCTGGTAAATTGCTCACCCACCAGCTTTGCCAAATGTCTGCGTCTCATCTCATCACTCAAATGAACACTCTAACTGGTTCAACAATTGACCCAAAATCAACCAATGATCAATTCAAGGATTTTTACAGCTCCCTCTACACGTCTGAACAGACTTCTGATCCCTCATTGTTCGATTCATGTTTTCAGTCGCTGGACATTCCAGCCATTGATCCGAAGCAAGAATCTGATTTAGAACACCTGTTTACTGATGATGAAGTCATTCTTGCCCTTAGATCAATGCAGAGTGGAAAGTGCCCTGGCCCTCGACTGGTCCAATTGAGTTTTATAAGACTTCTTCTGACAAGTTAACCTCACTCCTGCTCAACATGTCCAATGAATCATTTGATTCTGGACTACTACTTGTCACATTGCACCAAGCTTCCATCTCACTGATATTAAAAAATGAGATCCTGTTTCGTTACTTGGAACCGAAGTTAAGCTGTTGGCAAAAATGTTAGCTCGGCGACTGGAGGCTACACTTCCCTCAATTATATTATATATATATTTCTGGGCTGCCAATCTGCGCTCTATCCTACATTGGCAGAATATTTACTTTATTGTCCCTATACCTGCGTGGCTCCGCATTGAGTCTGCTTCCTGTGCTCCAGCCTCATTGGCAGCTGTCTATTGCTCTCCTCCCTTGCAACCACCACTCAAATTTACTAAAAACATAATTGTAAAGAATTTGGAATTTGGAATCAATTTGCACACCATTATGGGGTTCAATCCCCTCCATTATCATCCCCCTTCATTTCAACCCTCTATACTCTCCCTCTGTACTTGATAATGCATATGTTCTGTGGCACAATCAGGGCATTGTCACCATCAGTAATTTGTGTGTGGATGGCATATTTGCTTCTTTTGAAGATCTGGTTAATATGTACGATATTGGGGCTCTCAGTGGCGTAGCACACTAAGGGGCATACCATATCATCGTAAGGTGTAAGGTGGTCGCCAGCTTGGCTGGCGAAACTTTTCCTTGACATAAACCCTATGTGTGAAAGATGTCATCAACACCCTGCTGATCTCTGTCATATGTTCTGGTTGTGAATACATAGATAATATCCAACTCATTCCTTCACCTCCCAACTGAAGAATAGTAGGCCTGTAAATTCCTGTCCGTTTCTTCCCCTCTTGACCTCCACTGTGACTTCTGATACCTACCTAATTTAAAATATATATATATATATATATTACCTGACCTTATTTTATACCTAACCACCTGACCTCTTTTCATACCTTGACCTTTATGTACCATAATCTATTTCCTGTTTCCTTTTTTGTTTTCTTATGTTTTTTTTTATTTGTTTGTTCAATAACAGTATTTGGTATTGACAGTATTATGCATTGTTATATGCATTGTTATTAACAATATTATGCATTAATTATTAACAGCGTCAGAACCAAAGCAGATTTCCATAACTCTAGAGTAGTATTAAGTTATATGGTTCGGTTAAAAATACAAGATAATAATTCAGCAATAACATTTGCAGCAAGTTTCAGAAAGTGTGGATCTAGATTATCAGGACCATCTGATTTACCGAAATGAATACCCTTCAGAGCTAGCTGGAGTTGTTGCAAGCGATCACTACTGTGAAATCCATGGTGTGAGGTTGCCTTTGTATTCATGCCTTTGCATCATAGATATGCAAAGTTGGTAATTTATCGTCAACAATGAATAAGGAGAAAGATACCTCTTACAAAAAACCTGTTATGTCAGCGCAAGGCCTTGAGCCAAAGCCAAGTCTGCAGGACCTGGATCAATCTGTGGCGGCTCAAAGTTTTATCAAAGTTTATTGAGGAGTGCATGTTGTATGTGGTCCAAACATCTCTCAACTGTCAACTTGGTACAATGGCTATGAATTCCAATTTCTTCATCCTTTACGATGTGTGCAAACAGTGCATAGCATGATCATGTAAATAGAGAAAGTACAGCAAAAGGCATGAAATTGTTACTGCTGGAGAACATGCTTGAATCTGTAGGTTGTCAGGTAAGTGGGAACACTATATACATAGTTCTACTAAGGGGCTAACTCACAGAGGTAGTTTTGGACACTTCTATCTATGTTATGTGTAATGTCCAAGATTTCCCACAAAAGAGTATGTTTTTGATTGATTCCAAACAATGTTTTGCTTCTTTTCAATAAGCAACTGATTTAATCTGGTGTATGGACTACAGTCAATCAATTAAATATTTCAATGAGCAACAGGGAAAAAGTTAAACCAGCAGTAGCCTGCACAGCAAGTACATTGGACTAGCGTTTAAGGAGCCTATAGTGTATTGAACAAGCAATCTGCCATCTCATTTGTAACCACAAACTAACAACAAAGGAAATCAAATCAGATGCTGTGAAGTATGAGTGCAACAAAAACACATAAACCTGATTATAACATGAATAATGGAGGAATGATTAAAAAAAACATACATTACATAATTTATTAACACTGATATTTTACAGGATTAAACTGGTGAATAGCAATATTGTGCTCTTGTTGTTCAGAGGTATGGCTGGT
The DNA here is from genome assembly GCF_951799395.1 of Argentina silus. NCBI lineage: Eukaryota > Metazoa > Chordata > Actinopteri > Argentiniformes > Argentinidae > Argentina > Argentina silus. Next base: position 13,364,531 of record NC_139660.1, on the reverse strand, counting down.
CAGTAGAAAGGGTTAGTTCCCTTGGAACAGCACCAGGTGTAACTGGAAGCTTTGCTGGCACCTCCGGAGCTTGACTGAAAGAGAATAATACTGGTATATCAGTGAAAAAGTTCAACAATAGAGAGCAAAGTAAAAATAAATCTACATAAAATACACACAGATGCTGAATACTAATAAGGTTATATCCAACAATATTATTTGTTTTGCTTTTCAATTGCACATATTTCATATTGAATGAGTACATCAATTCACTGGACTTGACTGACCTGCCAGCAGTAAGGGCCTTTTGAGCAGACATCACAACTGTGGGTGGCAAAGACTCTCTGCGTCCATCTCTGTGGTGGTAGTAATTATTGGCAAACTTGTGGCTGGGGCCAACCGGCAGTTTGGGTGGGGGTTGGGTCCTATACAAAAAGTCAAAACTGTATAAACTGTTTGACACTTAAACCTCACACAAAGCCTAACCTCCAGTTTAAATTACTATCGAACTAGTCGACTCTTCAGTCTTTTGTATATCTTACATTTGTGGATTCAACTCTGATGTCAAAAATAATCAGTAAAGTATCTATCAAACCAACCTGTGGGATTTTGTTAAGTGAAGACACCTAGCTGTACTGTTATTGGTCTAGATTTTTCAAAAAGTCTATTGACGTCTAGTTAAAGGTTCTGCACAATGATCAAGGTCGTTGGTCCAATCAAGTGTGTTACTGCTGCCTGTCACTGTAACTCTGAAGGACCGGGGAGGGTTATTTAGTGTGGGAAAAGAGGATACAGACTGGTTTGCCTCTTTTGAACGGGGCATCAAATAATTGAGTAATGCGTCAACTTGCTACCACAAGGACGCGCCATTATCATTGTCATTTTTTGTCTTACCTCTTTGCTATCTCACCATACCGCAACTGCAGCTTTGCTTGTAGATCGTGCTATAGAAAATTCAGCAGTTGAACAGTGAATTAATTCAACAGTGAACAACAAAACTAGCTAGCCAAGTTGATATCGTGCGATGTTGCTGGCACACTGGTGTCGACTCGTGTCCACAGGCTGTGAACTATTAAAACGAGTTTTGAGGGCCAGTCTAAATACAGGTTACAATTATAACATTTTCACTCATGTGAAATTTATTTTATGTCTGTAGATAGGTAGGACTTACCCCCGATAACAAATTTCGGATCCTCTGAATAATTTTAGTAGCAGACGCCATTGCTGTTGTCAAGGGCAGACTGCCTCTTCTTCTGTAATCATTCAACGAACGACGGTTAGTCCTATTTATGGTATACTGACGCCTACCGTTGTGGAGTGTCAGTGTCAGTGTTCTGTTACAGAATCTGAGAGAACAACTCTCATATGGTAGTACAACGACCATATACTGGAGGCATTAAATAGCCCTTCTGTAGGCATAGAGACCCTTTGCTGTTTCTCTTTTGGCTTCTGTTAAAGTGCTTCAGCTATCATTCAAACATATTTCTTTAGAAATTAGTCGGTCTATAATAAAAAGTAAACATTGTGTGGTTCAATGAATAAATGAGCATAATAGTATATTGAAGCAATTGACCTCATAATATAATAGGAATTGACCCTGCATTTGAGGTGAATCAATTCTCAAATCCAATCCGCATCTATGTTTGCCCAAATTCGTCTGAAGTGTTTAACTTAAAATCTACTTTTAAATGCCCAGACTTGTGTAACTTCACTTGCTTGAAAAAAAACTTGATCGTACCATTTATACTTTTTGAGCTGTACTCGAATTTGTTTGAAATCCTATCAATTCCTATTGCCATTTGCTCTGAATGGGGACATTTCAAAATGTGTCTCCTTTTTCATATTTTAAGCTTGACACCTCAATTCAACTTGTGTAGACTCACTACACTTAAATAACTTTCTTTCAGATTGTTGACACTATTTACAGTTTGTTAACTTTAAGCCTTTTTAAGTCACATAAATTAACTGTGGTTCCAATGAAAAGCATACTGTTGCTATGGTCATACTCAAAATGCTGGTCCTCCTCTTTCATCTTTTAAGCTTGACAATCCAATCCAACTTTAAACTGCATCCACTGCCATCTATTTATCTATCTTTCAATCTATCCATCGATGTATCCATTAATCTATCTAACCATCTCATCAATCTAACCTTCTCTCATCTATCTATCTATCAGTTAATCCATACAGCCAACCAACAAACCAACCAATCAAACATTCATCCATCCATCCAACCCACCAACCAAACCATCTTTAACTTTATACGCTTTGGATAAAGGCGTCTGTTAAATGCCATACATCCGCTACCATAATAAAACTCTCACTTTCTTTCAACTACTCAGTATTTCCAGCTATCGTCCAAACCTTCTTTAAACTTTTTCTACGACCAAAATATCACTTTGCAAGCCCACAAGGTTTCTTCTGGAACTTCTTTTTCTAGTTCAAACACATATTTCTGTATAAATTAGTAACCACCAGCCTATAATAAAAAGTAAACACTTTGTGGTTCAATGAGTAAATGAGCATAATTTACCCTATAATATAATTTGAGGTGAAGCAATTATTAAATTCAATCGGCATATGTATATTTGCCCAAATTCATCTGAGGTGTTTGAGATGGAAGCTGGTAGTGAAAAATTGGCTAAAAATATTCTCAGTGAGCTATTTCTTCTCAACTTCTTAGCTAAAACTAAGAAGTACAGAATGTGTAACACTTGTTATGTAAATATATGTTTATTTTTGTCATGAAAATAGATACATGAATATACAATGCGTAGACAGTTAGTGCAGTCTTTAATTATTTTGGCATGGAAATTGAGGGCAGTTAAAGGAGGGGTGGGGATCTAAAGCTAAACACATTATTGAATGCAAATAAATGCAAGGTCCGTCTTATACTGTATCATAGAAAAATAGATGCGGCTGACCTTTACTTAATCAGAAATATTAAGAATGCAGATTAGTAGAGTATAATACCTGTTCAAGGCATTTATGGAAAATAGCAGTCTTATATCAACAATACAAATAAATGTATAACATATGACAAGATATAAATAGATATTTAAGTAGACAGCGGCAATTCCAGTGGAGTTTTTTCAATGCTCATGTCCAGTAATATTTGTTTGTCCATGTTGATGGATAATCACTCCGCAGGCCATGTCTTTTGAGGACTAGTCGGGCTTCTTGGATGGGTCTTGGTAGTCCCCTGAAAGACACAAAAAGATACATATTTACAAACACTGGTAATACTCTGGAAAAAAACAGTAAATACTCATGGAACTTCATGGGATATGCCCTAGGGGTCACTACTGCTACACAAGTCAAAATCCTAAAACCAGCATCACACATACCACACCCAAACGAAACATTGGAGTGGGGCCAAGGCGCTAATATTACCTACTTCAAATAGAAGTGACATTGCTCATGATACGGATATGTTATGACCTATACTGGATTCAAGGCCTTAACTGCCCGTTGCTTAACAAGTAGGCGTCTCCAGAGTCTTGAAACTCACAGCGGCCTGGGTTTTTGCATAGTTCATGTGGGCGTAGAGCAGCACAGCTGTGTCATTGTGCGAGGCCTCCAGGGCAATGGACAGAGCGTTGCTGCCGTCCTACAGATGGGAGGGAGACAAAAACAGAAGAGCAGACTTATTTGAGACAGAACACTCTTGCCCATTCACAACCAGTTCGCTCTGTAGTATGTGTATACCTGGGATCAGTTTAACCCCCCCCCCCCCGCGCCCCCGGCCCCCATCTCAGCCTGCCTCACAATCCTCATGCATTAACTGTATGTCACAGTTTTGGAAGAAAAAAAAACCCAGTCCCAAATACTTTCCCACCCCCCCCTTAGTCCAGCTGTGTCCTACTGAAACCCAATCCATGTACTCTATGGCTAACTCATTTGGCCCTGGATGTGTTGCTTCAATATCAGTCGGGAGGTTTGGACTAGTCTGAGATAAATCCACTGTAAAAATCAATTTAAAAACGCTGATGTGCTGATTCAAAAATTACTGCCAAGCTGCTGTGATCATGAAAGAACCATTGTGCGACTGACTTATACTGTGGTTTCACAGAGAAATATGCAAGTCACTGGAGGAATATTTTACTTTATGTATCATCTCCTGTGTCACCCCAGATATGGCAGTAAACAACAAAGAAGATTGTTTTTTTTTCTTCTTTTTTTTAAACTTTTTTTTTAATTCAGCCCTCAGGGCGATATTAAATGGTCCACTCTGTTGACTTCCTTTCCTGCATTTGTACAGATTTTAAGACAAAATAGTGGAAAGTAAAAGAGGCCAGTTTAGACTATCAAGAGTGTACAGGAGGTACAGTAGAGATGCTGAATTCCAAATCAACCCCTAGCGCCTACACCCTAGGCCTGGTATAGATCTGAGAGGATTGGATAGACATCAGCCAGGGAAGGCTGGTGGAGATAGAAATCAGAGGATGGGCTTATTGTAATGCATGGAATGGTATCAGGAACAGGATACCAACCTCCACCAGCCTCCCGACATCAACATTATGGTAATAGCTTCATCTTGCCCATCTGACTGGATGCAAATGTTGCCATATTGCCTCAACCAATCCTATCCTCTAAGAGTGGCTAGTAGGGGTTTGAGGATTTGGAATTCAGCAAGCGAAAGCTGAGGAACTCACGTTGTCCACGATGGAGATGTCACAGCCCGGCTGGTCCAGGAGCAGTGAGACGATCTCGGCCCGGCCATGCTCGCTAGCACACATGAGTGCTGTGGAGCCCTCGTCATCTTGTACATTGACATCGGCACCACAGTCCAGCAGTGCTCGTACCATCTCCTGCCGGCCATGGCTAACAGCTAGCATCAGTGCCGTCTGGCCAGCCTGAACACAACCAGACGAGTTAGCATAAGTAAGCATGGCATCAACACATCAGTTAGGGTTGATGAAAGTTGACCTAGGGAATTAACTGAGGTGAGCAAAGTTAGACTTTTATCCCATTTTAATATTCAAAACCCAGTTGAAGAGGTCAAAGAGTCAAAGGCATAAAATGCATACAATATATTACACTTCCACTGACCAAACACATATAAGCCACTTAACCTTCTCTATAGGGTCTGGTCATGCCATTGCATGATTTTCCTCGTTGCAATACAGCTCCTTCTGTGACAATGGTAAGACGCAAAGGTAATCTAATTCATGGCAATGGTTGTTGACATTTAACAAGTGAGCAACAAATCACAATCCTATGACTTGGCAATATCAAAACAGCCAAGTGGGAGCCTTATCAAACAAAAAGACAAATCGCTCAGATTTGCAAAGATGAACAACCCGTACTGTAGGTAACACACCCTATGATCCTTTAGTTAAAGAAGTCTCTGCTAAAATTCAGTTAGGTTATGCTGAAAATGAAGTGGGAGGTGATGCTTTAATGAAGTGGAAAGTGCTAACTGGCAAGATAACAAAACATCATAAGGTCTAATCATCATTTTGTTTACCATGTGACATTAAATCATTTCAGAGGTTTAAGGGAAACAGTTATGAAAGGATAACAAATGTTTGTCAAAATCTTTGAATACACATAAAAGCTAAATGCTTTTGAGAGGACAATGTGTTTTGGTAGACCAACACTTTGGTAGACCACATGAAATTGAACTGATTTAACTTGCCTGGCTGGCCTTGGCATTCACATTGCCCTGACTGAAGAGCTTCTTCACCACCGCCATGTCTTCCTCCTCTTTCACAGCAGAGAGGGCAGCCAGCATGATAGCAGTGTATCCAGCCTTGTTCTGCTTATCCACACAACACATGCCTGCATAGAATATATATACACACACACACACACACACACACACACACACACAGACACAGACACAGACACAGACACAGACACAGACACAGACACACACACACACACACACACACACACACACACACACACACACACACACACACACAGTGAAACCCAGACGACATGGAGAATTCCTGATCATAATCAAATGGAATAACTGATTTGATGTTGTGTGGCCAAACATGAGATACATTAAATAAAAACTTCTACAAAGCCATTATGACATACTGTCTGCTCACATGTCATAAACGATGTACTTAGATAATTAGAATAGCTCAAAAACAACTACCCAGGGATATTGTTGACATGCCTCAAACTGACCTGTGTCCAGTAGTAGCCCCACCACAGTGAAGTTGGAGTGTGAGACACTGTAGTGCAAGGCAGTGTTGCCATTGCCATCTGTCATATTCACGATGTGTGTCAGCAAGGCAGAGGAGACCTCTGTGAACGCCATCAGGTAGTCGGAGACCCGGGATGGCTGGGCCATCTTGGCACTGGAGATGCGGAACCATTCCAGCTGCACAGTATGGGTGCTGGAGAGCTACAGGACAGGAAGAGGGAGAAGACGTACAGTAGTATCACTGTGGAGATCACTGATGAAATACAGCCACTATATGACTATCAAGTAGCCATGCGAGACTCTTTTAAAAAGTGCCTAGCCTATTGCAATTTAATGATTTAAAGTCATAGAGTTGTATTGTTATCAATAATCGTTTATACCTACAGTTCATCAGACTACTTAATCAAGCGAAGACACAAAAATTAACAGACAGTTGATTTGTTTACAAAATTTAAGAGGCGTATGTTGTCTACAGATGCAAACAAGAGGCTGGTCCAAGCAGATGTTAAACAGGCATGTTGGAACCCACCACTTCCTTACTCTTCAGTGTTTTGACATCATCATTCAGGTGGTTCTTCAGAATGAGGCAAGCTTCGCGCATTTTTGCACTCAGCTCAAACCTGTGACAAAGGGGTCATGTAATTAGGCTTGGGAGTTAACAATAGGTGGTGAAAGACTAGGATCTTTAGACAATGTACGATGAGGTTCCAAAATGGAATGTTCATCTACTTAATACTAGAACTACACCATAACATCCTGAGCATAGATGCTAAGTTTTTGCAATTTTGGACTCAACCTTTAAAAAACAATATAGTGTATTGCAGAAAGAAACCCCTGTGAATGTTTGAAAAAGTGGTAAACTATCTATTTAAATGTTTTGCAATAGCCTTCTTTGACATCACTTGGTAAGCTTCAGCTGCAAAAGGGCATACTTTTCTTTCACAGCATCAGAGGCCTGAGTTTCTGCTCGTATGGCCTCCTCGTCACTATCGCTGTCATCCAGATTAATGTTCCTCTCCTCATCAGAGGTGTCCTCCAGAGCCGCCTCTTCCTCCTCACTGCTGTCGGAGCATTCACCGGCTCCACTGCCGCCCGAAGAACTCCCCTCTTCCTCTTCACTCGATGTCGACTCATACCTGAACAGAAGTGTGTGACTGTAATATCACTGGTTATACAGCTCCATCTGTATATCACTGTTTGGTAATATGCTTCAAGCATAACTCACCCTCCATTGAGAATGCCAACAAATTGCAAGCTCTTCTTGCCACCACTGCGAGCCTCGCCTGAGGTACTCCCATCCTTCCTTTTCATGATGGATTTAAGCATTCCTGTGGCCACAATTCCACAAAGGATATAGTGAGCCAAACACAGTTAATGGGTTATTCCTAATGGAACACTACATAGCGCATCACATTCAGACCATTCTAAGCAAAGATGACAATAGGCAGTACTTACACCCATTAGATCAGGAGGTGGTAAACATGTGACTCACGGGCCACAAATGGATTTCGAATGGCAAGTGTTTTTTATTAAAAAAGCTTTTATTTATGCTGTCATTTATGTCACTTCCTCCTTAAAAGGAAGTTCTGAACATGAAATATCTGTCACTCACCACCAACAGTTTTTGAATTGCTGGGCGCCGTCTCCTCCTGCTCCCCATCTCTTTTCTCTGCTACACTGACCATCTCCTCATCAGGGGTGACTTTATACTCTGTGATTGTCATCTGCCTCCTCTTTAATGAGGTGACCAGAGGTTTATGCTCTTGAGTCTCCTCTAACAGATTCTCCCATTGGCTCCCAATGCTGACCAGTGCCAACGGGGTTGGTTCCATCGGGCTCACGACAGCATCAGTTTGCGTGCTCTGGTCATACTGTCCAGCTGTTAAGTCATCACCTATACATGCATCTACAACCTCAGGGCAACAAGAGACAGCGACATGTTGCAAGGCGGATGTTAAGGATTCTGTTTCGACTTGGGCATGCGCTGTGACTGGTTTGGCTAGAACCCCCTTCTCCAACATGACTTTGGAGTTCCTGTCTTCTTCCTGAGCCTTTATGGTTCCTAGGTCCTCGACTGCTTGGCTTAGTCGCTCCTCCAGAGCCAAAATGGACTCCTGCTGGAACTTGATGGTGTCCTGTAAGGTGTCTATCTCCCTCTGTGCCTCACTGGTCACCCCAAGCAGCGACTCCATCACCCACACTGAAGCTTCCTCAGTCTCCACTACAGCCTGTACTCCCTCTTCACTGGTGGCTGTGGTGTCCGTCCCCATGCCTTTCTCACAGACACTGACGTCCGTGCCTTCAGAAGCGTCCTTCACACCCAGGTTGTAGTAGAAGACCCCAGCCTCCAGCGACATGTTATCCCCAACTGCCACTGACTTGGTCTCCACTGACTTAGTTTGAAATTTCTCTGAACGCTCTTCATATTTCTCACTCTTTCCCTCAAATTTCTCAGTCAGCCTTCTGAGGTCACCTGCTTTGCTGGGGCCCTTGCGACTAGGAGAAGGAGGAGGTCCCTGACCCTGTGTCTTTGAGTCTTCTGTAGTGGAATTGGCAACTGTAGTTGTAGCCTGTTGTTGTTGTTGGACCCCCGTCCCCACAGTGGACAAAGATTTCTTCTCCTGCAGTGCCAACAGGAGCATGTCTTTCTCTGCACGTAGTTTGGCCACCTCTCTCTCTAGGGCTGGGACCCCCTTCACACGCTCCTCCATCTCCTTCAGTTGCCTCAGGGCTGTGGCCATTTGCTCTCTCACTGTCTGCAACTGGGTGGGAGGGAGTGGAGCCATTCCAGTGCTGGAGGCTGGAGTGCTCCTACCAGAGGTGTGGGGACTGGGTCTGGTCCAGCTACTCTGAGATGGACTGGGGGAGGCAGAGGAGTGAAGCAGGGGCTGGCCGTCCAAAGTGGCTGTGTTTGAAGGGGACACCTGGGAAGGGACAGGGAGGGAGGCAACAGTTGCCATGTGGCTTTGCTTAGGAGGGTCAGAGAGCTGAAAACGGGCACCATTTTGGTGCTGGTGGGTCTGCTCCTGCTGCAGTCGCAGGCTGGTTTCCAGAAGGGTTCTCTCCACTCTGGGATTACGCAGTGGCGGAGGGGGCGGCACTTTAGCACCGGCAGATAGGGGGGGGCTGAGAACGGATAGAGGGGACAGAGGTTGTGCCTCACTTGGCGCAGAGCCGATGCGGTTCCGTGGATGCGGCGGAGGAGGTGCCCTCCCGTCCTCGCTGGCGGGGGATGAGAGAGACTCAGTCGAGGTCCAACCACTGGCACGTCCCCCCACACTGGTGCTCCGCTGAGAGACTTTTACCCCACGGGTCGACCTGCGTGAGCTGACTGGTGCTCGACGGAGGTTGTGGCCACTCTCTATCTCCTCCACATACTTGAGGAAGTCCAGGTCCAGCTGGAAGCCATACGGAGTCTGGACAGAATAAGATCCTGGTTGATCCCCCTCTTCCTGGCTGGAATATAGAAATGGCGCACCCAGATCTGTGGGGCACATGGTCACATGATTAGAACATTAGATAACACCTTACTTGAATCCTTTGTCAAAATGCCTGCATAATATCGTCATAACAATAGCTGTTATAAAAAGTGATACCAGCTGATATCAGAAAGGTACACAGTCTAGTTACGAGTCAGGTAGCCGATAAACTAACATAAATAATGTTCTGTAACAGTTGTTATTAGCGAACACCAGCTTTCACGTCAATCCCTTATAATGACAGTATCAAGTCTTTATGACAGAGGGTTGAAGCAAAGTGTATCCAAATATTATTCTCAATGAATCATCATAATATTGCTTACCAGGCAGCTTTGGGTTCGCCTGCACAGACTGCGTCATCTTCCTGGACTGAGATCTTTCCTCAGAAGTCCTGACAGAGTCAACTCTACCTGGGGAGAGAAGAAGAAGTCACTGATTTTGACTAGCATGATTAAAATACCTTTAAGCTTGCTTAAAGGCTAGTATGTTTTACATGATAGTTTGAGAGAGAGAAGGATGTAATGCATGTAATTTGTTACAGTAGATCTAAGCTTGAAACGATATTACTCTGTCTGAGTGTCAATGGCACCACACCCTTGAACTAATATTTCAATGGGTTGCAAAGCTCTCTCCATAGGAAAATAAATCTTTACAGAGCTACAAAGCCCATACGGTAAGGAGATCTGAACAACTTTATGGCTTTTGTCATAGCTCATTAGCTAATAGGAAAGCTAGCTGCATCACTGAAGAAGACTCTCCATTGATAAATTTCACTGAATCCACTTTTTGGTGAAAAAAACAACAACTCCCCACGTCAGATTCCATTTGGAGATCAAGAGGTACTGTTGGTAAACGAGGGGTTAATCCTATGGTTTGTTTTTTCTTTGTCAGACGTGTTGAAGGGGATTAACCGTAACATCATCTATACCTCCGAGCAGTATGACTGAGAGCCTTGCACACGTTGCAGATAAAAGAGGTAACAAAAGCAACACAAAAAGATGAACATGAGCCAATACACACACAAGGCAGATATTACATTTCAATAGGATCACCATCTTGCCTATTCCTCTAAACAACACACTTAAAACATTTGTCAAAAGAATTTTCTTAGAATAAACTACCATACTATCAGCAGTAATTATGTTTCATACTGTTCATTTTGAGTTACTGTCTCTGATTGACTGTTGTATTGATATAAGATTACCTCTCATACACTCTCTGAAAGGTTCATAAAGCTGTCTTGATGGTGCAGCAGGAGTTCCTCCTCCTGGCTGTCACTCACACTCTGGGTCCAGGCTCCTTAGCTCCACTGAGAGAGAGAGAGAGAGAGAGAGAGAGAGAGAGAGGAGTCAGAGCAATATACACACACACACAAGTTGTGGGTCATACTGTACTGAGGCGAGAGGACAGACATACACAAGGTCAATCTCAGAGCAGCATACACCACGTACACAAGTTGTTGGTCACACTGTACTGAGGCGAGAGGACAGACATACACAAAGTCAGACTTGTGTAGTATACACCACACACACACACACACACACACACACACACACACACACACACACAGATCTGTTTCCCTATAGCCCCAGGCACATTCCACTATACACTTCGCTCTCACATCCTGCTGGCATGACCAGGCTGGAACATGTAGCCCTCCTCAAGTATCTCAACAAGATAGTCATTCTAAAAACATTGGGGGACAAATGAAACCTTGAAATACCAGGATTTTCTGTCATCTCTAAAGACTGCTCAAGGAGAATATGAGGAAAACTACTGTCACAAGTTCCTTCTATATTCTGTGTACATTGTAAATAAAAAAAACAAACAATTTTAGGTGAAGTGTTGACAAACTAAATGTAACTTACTAAATAAAAATAATAATAAAGTGAAAGTCTCAAGCAATTCTCCCTGTGCAGTGAACTTTTCTTGCCACCACTTAAATACCTAAGATACTAACATATGAACATATTCCATGAAACAACCATTGGATTAAAAATAAACCCTAATGCTGATTGCAGTGGCTGGTCCCTCTGCTTATCACTGAAGAATGGCATTCACCGACCCTGGCCATTAAGTCTGCCTGTGCCTGTAGCGTCAAGTGGAGACTGGGCTTAGTGACTCTGGTTAGCTTCAGCCTGTCAGCCATGCCTCCTGTCACCCAGCCTGAGAAGAAACCCTCATCCTACACTGGGGCCATTGAGGGCTAGGGGTAGGGATACACACAACAGTGTGAGGCAGACATGATCAAGACACCACACATTTACAGATTACCTGTCTGGGCTGAGTTTCCCGATAGCTTCAGAGCTTAAGTAGTTTGTTTTGATGATCTAGTCCCACGACACTCCTAAATCAGCAACGTTCTTCATTTAACAAATTTGGTTTGTTCACGCACAGAAGACTGACCTGCAAACACTGATTTTACAATTGCTACTCCCTTCTGGCTTTGCAGCTAGGTTGAGAAATTATGTACTACTTAAGATAAGAAGCTTTTTAGTAAACTCACCCTGATCTAAACAACTGGGATTCAACTGATACTAATGATGGAAACATTCGGGAAATCCCACAGCATCTAATGTAGCTCAGGATAACCCTGTCATACAAACGGGTGTGTTTCACTAAGCAGGACCACTTTTTTTTACTTTGATAAACACTTTCTTGTCACTTTCTTGTTTACATTGAAATTTACAGTCGTGTGCAACAGGTTATCAAGACCATAAACATACAGTCACTTGTATGTCTACACCAAGTTTGTCTGTCTTTATTAACAAGGAAATAACATTTAGTTGTCTAGAGAATGTCTACAACATGTATCTGGCTAACTCAATGATCTCACTTTGTGAAATATCCCTTCTGGTCTTTGGGACTGTTTGGGCCATGCTATCCTAGTTCCAAATGCCCCAGATGTCTGCACCTCATATCATAGGAGTACAGCTTCAACTACATAGCCTAGCCTTGCAATGCACTTTCTTCAAGGACCCATGAGGACCAAAATGTTAAATTCATCAGAGTATATCAGTTTGGGAGTCAAATAAAAGCTAAGAATATATATTTTTGCAAAATACATTCAGAAATATATTTCTCAAACATCCTCTATCATAAGTATGGCGACAAGCAAAGGCTTTGACTTCTGGTCAAACATATGAAAAACTGTCTAAGAAAACATCTACCAGAAAAGAAGTATTTAAAAGGTGTTTAGAAAAATGTAAAAATTAAAATTAATTTTAAAAGGTGTTCATCAAACCTCATTAATGTTCAAACATAGACACCAGTCAACTAATATCAACACTTAGATTTTGTTTTTAGGAAATGGTTTGGCTTCTGTAAGTTTAAGAATTATTACCCAGTCTCTAGGTCATTCTGTTAAAACCCACATAAGTGTAAGATATATTCAAATTTCTCTGCCTCATGAGGAGCAAGGATAATGAAAGTTAACAAAAGTAAACCAACCACATACTTTGTTTTTAGTGATATTGATTTAGTTTAGGAATTAATTAGTGATTAAAACTGGTCATTCTGTTACCAACAGCAATGTTTAACAAACCATACAGCTCTATGCACAAGGACTTATTCCAACAATTCCAACTGAAAATAATAATAAAAAAGAAAAAAAGAAACACATTAAGAACTGTGTAGATCCAAAAATCTAAATCTAAAAAAAGTTCCAAAACGGTTCTTCCACAGGGACAGCTGAAGAACCCTTTTAGGTACTGTACAACCTGTACAAAAAAGTGAATGTAGCCAATAACATTTCAGTAATTCTGTTACCGATTAGATTTTTGGATCTACACAGTTCTTAATGTGTTTTGTTTTGGGGTTTTTTCAATTGGAATTGTTAGAAGCAACATTGCATAGAGCTGTATGGTTTGTTAAACATTGCTATCAAGGATTTTTGTTTGGCGTACGTTTGAAAGGGAAAAAGCATCATTCTGTTACCGTGGAACTGCCCATCCCACTCTTCCTCCCTTAGTGCCTCCAGCTCCCAGTCAGCAGAAAACAGGCTAGTTCAAATGTTTTTTTTCCAGGGCCTGATGACAGGCAGCAAATTACAGGGCACAGGGGGAGAAGGCACATTCTTGTACACCCTTCATCCTCACCAGCCATGAGACACATCGCCATGTCACACACGCGCACACAAAAATGAAAAAAACACAAAGCTCTTTTCTGCCCTGAAAACACACTGGTTCCACAGGGGCAAATGTCATATGATCCCATAAATGACTGGAGATAATGCATATGGCCGTAACTTAATATAAAACTAATAGCAGGCTGAGGGCTTAACTTTGTAAGGTTTTTATTGAATTCCATTGTAAATTGACACACTGCATTGCTCTACAAATTGAGGCCAAGCTAAGCTATTGCACTGAATTGCATATATTTCCAGAATTGTTGAAGGTTTATGACAAGTTTTCTACTCTCTTTCTGCTCTCTTACGTAACATTTCTCTAACTTTACTGACATTACTGAGACTGCAGTTTCCTCATTTCCATAAATCTAACATTTGGGGGTACTTTTTCAGCACATCTTTTCAACAGGAAATGTTCTGGTCCAGGGCTGGCTACATCACATGAGCCATGTTTTAGAAAAGTGACCTCATCCCCACCACCACCCTTTTCCCTCTAAAGGAAGCAGAGGGTTGAAAAGTCCGGTTGACAATAGAGTAGAGGGGCTTCTAGCTGTACCGAACATTATAAGACGTAGCCCACACACAACGTACCCCAGCTTCTGGTCTCCTTGGGCAAGGCCAATATCTATTCTTTCAACGCACGACCACAGGCTCATTTGTACCATCCGACTACTTTACATAAGAAAAGCCCCATACACTCTCTCACACACACACACACGGCTTCACTTCCTCTCTACTCCCTGTTTCTCTGTGGCCCAGCTCAGCTGCTGGGATAAATCTGCCGTTTCCTGAAGGGAAACAGGTCTTAGGAAAGGCCCCCATGCCCCGAGGGAGACCTCCTATTGTCTCGCAGTAGGAACTCAGGGCCGCTCCTGCCAGGAAACCCATCGCCCTGGCCAGAAAAGCTGCTTCCTGAAGGCCGGAGGAACAAGCCGGGGAGAAGACAAGCAAAAAACGAGGAGCTGAACAAACATAGAGCAGTACGACAATAACAAAGCCCCCTCACACACAGAGGCACGCACACACAATCTACTATAGGGCCGCTGTCCTGTTACGAGGTGCTTCCTGGCACACATTACATGACACATCATGCAGTGCTCAGATAACATACAATTAACATAAGGGAGAAACAGTGTGTGTGTGTGTGTGTGTGTGTGTGTGTGTGTGTGTGTGTGTGTGTGTGTGTACCGTAGGCTACATGTGAAAGCTAAACCCCAGGAAGTTTATGGATACCTGAACATACAGATGTTAGCCTGGCTACTTGGGGACTGTATCATAACTCTTTCGCATATAATTCATGCGCTGATGTCAAAAGTCTGTCTCAAGTTGACACTTCAAAAAGACATTTAACTCTAATCAATCTGGTAAAACATCTAAAACCTTATCTTTAAAAATCTACTTTGTTTCAAACATCACATGTATCCCATAACCCCCCCCCCCCCTCCCCTTACCAGACTCTCATTCAAAACACAATCAAGCACATTCAGGCCCCCACAATGAAGCATTATGCCACTTTGGTGGCGAAACTGTTTTGCAAAGTTTTGTGAAGTCTCCTTGTTTTCCACATCCCCAACCCCTTCACTCTTTCTCTCTCCCCACTGTGCTCAGGATCAAAATGTCACAAAGTTAATTGAATCAGGCACATTGGGGAGGTCCATGACTTTGTATGGTTGGTGTTTTGGAAGCAAACAGTACAAAATGCTATCAGAGGACCTTGACGACTCTTCCAAAGCACCATGTTGGCTTGAAGAACATGCTCGAAGTAAGGCTTTGGATTGGCATGCAGATTTAACAATGCCCTCTATGTACGACTACCCACACTCATTCTAAAACTGTCGCCAGCTAACTCCTCTGTAAGTGTCCTCATATAGGCCTGAGTATAAGGCGAAAATTATGAGATACCTGATATACTGTACAACTTCACTGGGAAAATGTGGAACCAGTGAAGATGGCTGCCATGGTCCACAGATATTTTTCAACTTCAGTTAAGCTTCAGTTAAGACTGTGTTGCCTGTTTTATTTGTGTATTGTCAAACTATTGTTTTTTGAGAGCTGAGGAACCTATGAGGATGAATTGACTGAACTTGGAATGGGCTTAATGATGGAATAAAAACATAATGTCTGCCTAGGTCTGTGGAAACTATGATTTTGACCCATTTTGCATGCAGTGTATATTTCCCAGAGGCATGAATCAGTCATAATCCATTGAGGAACACCCATGCCCGATGGGTGAAATGCCCCACCCTGACACAAAGCAGGTCTTACAAATCGTTTCCAGTGATGACTGCATCAGTGAGCTTCAGGTCAGACACCCATAGCAGTCACATTGCATACCAGTAAATGTTTTCAGCTAGCACAGTGTTTCCCATTGTTTTCCTCTTAGGCAAAACGCCCCGGAAGCAATTGCTAAATTAAACAGTTTTCAGAAAAACTTTAAGCTATATAGCAAACCACCAATCAAAGACTGTATTTGGTTGGTTCAAAACATTTAGCGGTTGCAGATAACAATATTTGACAGATTCCAGAAACTCCAAAACTGAAAATACACTGGTTTACTTGGAACTGTAGGACTGAACCACATGCATCCTTCACAACAGTAGCAATTGAAACGTCCAGACGTTTCATACCTCTAGTAAAAGACCAGATGTCGGCTACCACTGTTGTCTACTACACAGAAACTCAAATACCTTTATTAGTCAGTTATTTCCTTTACTGGTGCAAATTATACTGATTCAACAACATTGCTTTGATTGAAGACAATGGAGGTTGACACGAACAGCTGATCTTGGCCTTTGAAAGGTAGCAGTAGAATGTGATGATATAATTAACATTAGACTTACACTTTTAAGTTAAAACATAGGCCATTAGCCACTTAACTTGGTTAAAAGTGACACTAATTGAGATGTGACTCTTCTGCATGTTCGAGCACAATGCCAATTTCACTCTTCAGAGAAATTGTGAAGATTTCAGATAAGAAGTGATTTCCAATTGACCTCTGTGTTTCCCATCCTGTTAGACATAGTTTAAAACCAGACAGAAAACATTAAACTCCCACTACCTAAAGGACAACACAGTCTTAACATTCAAAGAAATAAAACCTGAGCAATGTTCTGAAGTGACAGTATTATGACATACATTAAGTGTTTCCAAAAGTAGCCTTGGTAAAATTGGTTCTTCCTGTGAGAAGCAGCAGATTACAGTTAAAGTGGGAATACACAGCATCGCAAGGCACTGGATTCAATTAGAGGCCTCTCTTTCCCAAGCCTTGTAAGTGAGTAGACATGGGTATTTTGGGTATTCAGCCAGTAAGCATTCATTCAGCATTTGTCATTTCTCTCGTAGATGCTGTGGGGCCTCGCGTTAAATCAATCTAGTATAAAAAGACTTTGTGCAATGAATTTCCATTAAAAATGCATTTCATATTCACATACTCTATGGACATCTAGCCTAATCCCTCCAGAGCATTAAGACAAACCGGTCCTCTCTTAAATTGTGTGAGAATCTCCAAGTTGGCTCTAATTCCAAAAATGAATAGCCAACCACTGCAGAAGATACAAAAATTCTAGCCTGCATGTCTCTTCACAAACTCTAAATGTAGCTCCTGCAAAGTTAATTCAGAGAGCAATTTGGAAAACCACAAATATGACATTTCCATTTCATAGGATGGATGCCTGCTAATTATGGTGGGAGGTTTCTACTATTGGGTTACATTTAACACTTAACGCTTCACACTAATTGCTGCTTGAGATAGGCTTGAACTTTCTATGCTCAGAGCTCATCTTTGAAAATGCTAGGGTAAAACTATGCTTTGTACCAATGTATCCATGTAGCCTTCTCCTACATATAAGAGTAGCAGTTTTTGCAATCATCCTCAAAGCTAATAAAAAAGAAAAAGAAAAAAGAGTTTATAATTTTGTTATTAATCTATGAACATAGCTTGAAATAGTCCTGATACTGGGAACACGCAGAGTACGGAATATGTATCAAAGAATAAATAAATCCACTATTCTTTCTCTCATTTGTCAGACATGGAGAATGCCCAAAGCATCACACCATTTCACTGCCCCACAACACCCCTCACTAAATTTATGAGGCTTCTATTTTTGACACAGACACTGTAAGTCATACCCAAGTGTACTGTTGCAGGAACCGACCATTTTTTCCCAGTGAACTCATGAATGTTGTTGAAAGCTTAACACATCACCGTCAAACAGACGTAATTGTTGTGATTTGCTACAAGAACTCCAGCCTTTATCTATAGGATAACAAGACGTCAATCAACAGGGTTGACAACAGACATGGACGATAACATTAGTCAATAGCCACTACCAAGCAGAGACAGACAAGTTTACATACAGTATAACTTATTTACGCTTAGCTTAATTTCTGCAGCTCAAGTGATTTGAGTTTAGTTGAATTTTTATTTATCTTCTTTCAGTTGCTTGAGTAATCATCACATTTCTGGAGACATTAGAATTAAAGCCTATTATATTATCGATCAGCCTGGTAACATCCAAGTTCAGGCCATTCGTTTCCCATATATATATATATATATATATATATATATATATTCCAGTCAATTATCACATAATAGGCTATACATATGATATACTCTACTCTACAAGATACGTTTATTAGTATGTGTGTACATTACATCAATGGCTGCAGTTTCACTTCAAAACAAACAACTAGATTCAGGACAGAACTATTATTTTCAGGATTCTGTCCAAAACTTTGTCATCTAATGAAAATGTCTACATTGTTGTTTCAACCTATCAATTCATGTACATGTTCATTTCAACCTATCAATTCATGTACGTGTGTATATGTATGTGTGGTTGGTTTTAAAATGGTCAAATCAACATAACTAAACTAAATTTGTTAAATCACATGTTGCCATGTTGATAGAGACAAATCCTACAGACAAATCACAAGTAAAGATGCAGTGAAGTGAGATGGGCTGTCAGGGGAGATAAGATGGACCAGGGAATCACAGACAGGCAATACGCCAGCTTTAAAAAATAGAATCACATGACGAACAACATGGGGATGGTTAGCAATCAAGTGGATGAATTACAGTCTTTGACATGTTGACCGCATTGCACAGCCAAGCCATAGGAAAATCAATCAAAACAATTCCATGAAAATTAGATTAATCTAGTCATCCCCAAACCACAATATGATTATGTGTATCATTGTGAGCTACACAATTAGTTTCTCTTCTACTGAGTTCATACAATGTTTTGTCCTACTGTTTCATGATGACTTTTATCTGAAACTACAAATATTAACAAAACAGCATAACACTTCCTGTGGCCCAGATGTAATCTGAAATGGTTTAAGCTAAATTTGGCCTTTCACTATCATTATATATTTGCAACCTGTAGGCTACAAATTTAGATTAAGCATTCTAATGGTTTAACTTGCAAATAGTGTGTGGATGTTACATTATGTTTACCATTAAAACTACACAACAATAAATAAAACTACATAATGCACACAGAGATGTAAATTAAAGTCATTATACTATTGTTATCTCACAAAACAATTTAACTTATTTTGCAATAACTTAATGTGCCCCATTATGTTACACAAATAAGATGACATCCAGCTCTATTTGAACAGGGTGTTTCCACTTTTTCCAAAAGATGATTAAGCTTCAGAAAATAAATCTAGAGTTAAATGATGGGCTGCGTATTACAGTCGGGAACACCCAACTCAATTCGTCCCAGCTCTTAGAAGCAAAAACGTCTACATGGACAAAAAGGATATCAAATTTGACTTGAATATCATACGTTTGGCAGTATGATTTGGCAGAGTTTACCTGTACAGTACTTGTTTTAACGCAATAGTTGAGCCCCATTACTTATATTTGAAAGTATAGCCTACTGTATGCATTAAATAATGTATAAATGCAATAGGTTCGTCTTACCTTTCAATTTATTTTCTCTGGCTTTCTTTGAAACAACTTCTCTGGGCATTCTTGAGATAAGGTAATAAAGTTCGGGAAGTAGGGAAAACATACCACCCCTTGCGCTTTCCCACTCTTCAAAGGTTTATGAGTCAATGACAGACGGAGGAATCATCCAATGAGGGGAGGAAATGTGTGGCCAATAGACAGAGTAGGGGAGTGATTGCCAAAGACCCAGAGATGGCGCCAAAATGAGCCGATTTTTTTGAATGCTATGATGTACGGAGTTTATACGATTTTTAGGGCCAAATCTAGTACCAGAGGTCAACAAGAATAACACTTGAGTGCATTTTACGGCCAAACTATACCGACGCCGTTATGTCAGCCGCAGTTTAACAACTCACGGTGAGCTATGAGACAGCATGCGAAAGCAGTACGTCTGCGAAACGAGGCTCGCTTCAAACAGCGTAGTTTTACGCTTCGAGTTTATTCTATTTTCTTCGGCAGCGTGAGCGTTGTAGAGCTGTAGATGTAGAGAAATAAACACATATCAAATATGATTCCCAAATCATGTCAATCATCTTAAACTAAGTAGGAAGATTGCAAAAAGAACCCTGCACACATTAAAAGGTATGGTATCGCATTTTAGGCTTGTATTGAAAAAATATAAAGTGTTGACGCAATTCTTGATGTCATGTAGATATAGGCTACTTCAAATAATTTGAATTTCAGATATTGTTAATGTTTCCAGAATATAGCTTCCAGTTATGAAGTGTAGCCGAAATTATTTTCAGATGGTTTCCCTTTATGAAATATAGCCTATTTTGTCATCAGATCAACGTTTGTGGTAGCGCATCTCGTCTCGCTCTTGGTGCAGCACCCTGAAAACGGTGTTAAGGGAACCATTAGGGTACGCCCTTATTTCGTTGTTGGTGTAGTTTCGACTTGAACACTTTTGATTACATAAGAGGAACCTAATGCAAAGCGATTACCCCCTGGATAAAGACTAATAACACTAGGCCTACCTCTTTATAGTGTAGGCTGTCTAGTTGATTGGATGCATGTTGCCAAATTAAAATGTACTTTTACTTACAAATGTTGGTGGGGCCACAGTTCAGATGCATGCCAGTGGAACCACAGTCAAACAAAACACATCACCCGTCATAAACGCAGTTGGATATAGCCTACATCAATACATAGCCTATTCGCAGAATATATTTTAAGATTAAGACATATGTTGAACTCTTTCTCGTGGGCGCAATCATGCAGCTTCTATTTCAAACATTGTTATCTTTCTGTTTAGCTATGACCACTTGCTATGTGACTACTTTTCCCCGCGGGAAAGCAATAGTAAAGATGCGGCAGACATAAACAATAAACCAGCCGCCTCAGGCAATAGTGTAGCTCATCAACAAGCTGGCTATGCAACAGTGTACTTCGTTTTGTATAATTGCGAATGTACCCTTAAATACGGGCTCCTCATCATAATGTCTTTGGAATCTAGAATCTCCATCACACATTGTCTTAAAGATGCACCTGAATATGCCAGGGTTCAGAGGGTCGACAGACTAATCGTGTCCACAAAGAGCCGATTCGGTTTTACCACACAATTTAACGCAAGCAATTATTCTACCCAGCACTTACCTATTCTCCTCAGTTTTTTGGTGGTGGCGCTCAATGTTGCGTCGGTATGCGCTGTCAAGCTGAGGAACAACGTTGGTGTTCCCTATTAAACCCAGTTTTATTTCACTGTCCACATGAGATCCACAACCCTGATGTTTGGAAAGCCTTTCCAATAAATGCTTTAAGTCCTTGAATCCTGATTTGGACCAAATGCTCTTTCCACCAAAAATAATTGCACAGACAGCAAAAAAGGCTTTTCTTGCCATCTTGGATACACTAGCTGTTAGCCATGTTTTCCTAAAATTAATCTAAATTTTTTCCTCAAAAGTCAAAGTACTGAAGCGAATGGTAAGGTAATACCACCTCATTCATGATATTTGTGGTTATGATGTTGTCAGATTTTGTCTTTTTCTGGCTGCAGCACCTTTTTTAACCACTAGGGACCGTGGGGCCGGTGGAGCTCGGCCCCTTGAGTTTGCCGTTGACTCAACGGAGAGGCATACTTTGAGCAAGGCCCCACTACCATATATGGTGGTGGGTCCAGAACAGGACAGGCCCCTCTCTGTCAATGAAACGCTGAGTGGGGGAAATGGTTGTGCGCATGCTCAAAGTATGCCTCTCTGTTGAGTCAATCTTTATTGCTGAAACGCTTACTAAAATGTTTAATCATCCAACCTATCTATAATTCAATCTATGCTTTTAACAGCCAAAATGTTTACATACATTAACATGGTTTATTGGCAAATTGGTGTAAGCTGGTCATGTTTCCCCTCAAACTAACTGAACCTTCTGATATGAAGCATGAACATATTGGTTATGTGGGCCATAACCTGGGCCACAGTGAAGCTGATCCGATGTCCAATCAGGACATCATAGACAAGTATGCAAGATTTTGGCAAGCATCTATAGGCGCAACTTGCCATATGTTAGCATAATATTATAATTAAGCAGCTGTCCCACTGAGACCAAGGTCTGGGTCTACATCAACTTTCAGAGTGTGCTAGTGGTAACAAGACAGGCGAAACTAAAGGCCAATTTACCTAGTTCAGACAAAATATATTGCTATATATGTTGCCATGGAAAAAATATTGAATGGGTATTAAAAAGAGTATTGCATATTTTCTGTTCAATAGAATTATCTATTTAGAACAATTGTGTGGTATCATGCCTCCATGATAAAGAACAACATCCTAAACAATGAGGGTTTGTTCCCCATTAAATCATTTGCATGATGTTCACTCCATGTGACCTAACAGCATTCACTTCAAAGAGTTTACAGGATTCCACAAACTGCATGCCTATACTGTATTACATGGTGTGTGTGTGTGTGTGTGTGTGTTTTATGAGAAGCTTGTAGTTGTTCCTTAGGCTTAGATTGTAAACAGAAACAGCTACTTAAGATGTTATGTTTTCTAGACAGCAATAAGCCTTTTATTACAACTTCAATTTGTCCTTTCTTTCAATCATTATTATGTCAACAACACTTCTTACAATTTCCACCTCTGACCTGGCTGCAACCATATGGTTTAACAGTAGAGGGCACTATTGCATTAGTTACTGCATTCCCATTTTAGGCCTTTACAATGACGCTACAGACTATTAAACCCTCTGAGGGTTGGGTCAAGATTCATGTGGTCTTTTAAAAACTGTTGTGACAAAGAGAGAGAGCTGTCCTTGACTTACCACTAGTTCTGTAATGGCATCCCTGCTATGTCATGCACATTGAAAATAGCAGCCCTTTGATGAATCAGCAGATGTATTTTTAAGTAAGGGACATTATTTTCAATCTGGGTTTTTACAGTGGAAATAGACTTAAGGTGCCAAAATATGCCCCAGCACACGCAAGGCCGAGGCAATGGCTAAAAGAGGGGGAAAGGAGATACTGTACCAGGGTGAGCACACAGATAGAGCTCAAACTAGACTGTGTGATTAACTTGTGTAAACAGAGCTTGTGGGAGAGTAGAAGAACATCCTTATGGCGGTTATCCACTATGTTCATTCACACAACAGAGGATGCCCCATTCAGTGGGCCACCAGCAAAGAAAACTTCACTTGGGGATGCTGTTTGGTTTCATGTAACAACTAGGCCCATCTCACTCTGAATTTGCTCCCATCAACAAATGAATGGAAGAGCACCTCATCAACCCACATCTTCCACCTACCACTGATTCTCTACTATTCTGGAAGGCACACAGCGGCATATTCCTAGTACTGAGCAAAGATGCCTCAAAGTACCTACATGTTCCAGCCATTAATTGGTTCCAGCACAGTGTACTGATGTAGGCCTCATGTTTTTGTCGTACAACATCTCAACTTTTCCTCAACAATGATGCATAGATTGTGAAGTATGGGCTGCATGATGTTAATAACACGTGAAATAAGACCAGTAAATGTTATATTGATTGTTATTGGAAACTCTTTCCAAATGCATAAAGCTAATTCTAAATCCTTAATTGAAAATATAGTTTTTCGAATACTTAAAGATAATATTTGAAATATAATACATTCCAATACTTTTATAAACATTACATTCAGGTCTAGCATACACACTGGTAAATAAAGGAATACGTGTACAGAGTATCTCAATCCATCGAGGATGCTCTGGTGTGTCAACATCCCGGGGAAGATGGAGAAAGTTACTTGTTTTCCGACTTAAGGTTAATGTGACACTTGAAATAGGTCCTGGTCAGGGTTACTTTGGAGCATTTACCTGACCCAGCGCAAACATAATTTTACTTAGCTAATTGATTTCATACACTAAATACTGTATATATGATATTGACATAAGAACAACAACCACTGACAGAGCATGAGGGGAAATCATGTACTGGTGTCATTTACTACCGTTTCAAATTTCACATGTCTAATTTCAAAATGTCTCATCCATATTTAATCAAAGTTATGTGGGTCAGTTGAGTAACAAAATTCAAAAGTGTCAAGGAAACTGATTTGTGACTTGTGTTCGAGCAAAGTCAGTAAATATCCACGAAAACAAATGGCTGCGTATTGGTTTAGGGGATTCAGTACAGTTAAGATTGTTCTTGTTGTTGTTTTCAGGGAGTCTCTGATAAACAACTGGAGTAGTCCCGTGGCACATGCTGTGGGCCTAAAAAGTACATGCCTTGGGTCTAAAAAGATTTTGAGAGCTAAATGGGACACACTACTTCTACTTTATCCCTATTGTTTCATTACTACAGCACCCTCCTTGCTCCAGGGGATACTGGGAACAGGGCAGGTTTTATAGCTTCTCTTCCTCCAGGTCAAGTAGACCCTCCAGTTCAGATGGTCACACCATGATAGAGGAGAAGACATGCTCTGTGGTAACTACGGTATAACCTCTAAAGTCACACAAAGACTAATTACTGTTCAGTGAGCCATGATTAGCTCATTTGGGGCAACATATCAACTCCAGTTAGTAGCCATAATAACCTTATCAGGTGATGTTGATCAGGCTTCTGAATTGTTTCTGAAACTTTCTAGTAAAATGCCTACTTTAATATCACACAATCTCTCAAGATCATTCTTGGCATGGACAACAACAGAGCTCGGTCTTTTAATTTCAACTGTTCCAAGACATTTGAGACTCTTCACTACACCAATCAACTGAAATCTACCCAACATATCCTTGCAACTCATAATTTCCATGTAGCTTGCATATTTACCTAAAAAGGGGTCAACATAGTGAATCTAAGCAAATTATTTAGGTCTTAATTTGAGGGAATCTTCAGTCCTAATCTCACCATAACTGGTAAGAGGTGATTATACCATGACTGAGATAGACGGTGCATTAACCTGCGTTGAGATGAGATGCAGAACATGGAAGGAAGAAGGTGTGACTCTGGTTCAGAATCAAAATGTATTTTATTCTAAAGTAAAAGAAATGACATCTGATCAAGGTTTTGGATGGCTGCAATATCATGTTTTTTACTCAATAATTCAGTTGGAAATGTTTTACTTTGAGCAAGAGTTAAGCCTTCTAGAATATAAACATTCACCTCCTCTAATAGTAGTTAGACGTCAAAGTCGTTCATTGTCTTAACAATAAGCCATAAAATAATCTACTTAGCTGTCAATGACAATTCTGTCATATTTTACAGGAGGAAAGATAAGAAACCTATCATGTCTGAGGACACACCAAAGTCCGGATCAAGAAAGGAGGTAAACATGTTTTTCTGGGTAGTAGGGCACAAAAAGTACTTTGATTGGTAAGACAGGACATACAGGAAGTTATTATAAACATGTGTGATGTTAACACATGGTCTGGCCTGCCCGACCGTTAAGTAATGGGACAGAGAGCGATGAACCGATGAACTTCACGGGACCATGAACTCAAGCAGTGAAGTAAACATGAATGCATCTACCAGGGCAAGAGGTGATTTCCTATCCCTGGAGATTTGATGCAGAAAAAACATCATCCAGGAGGGCACTTTGGATGTGGCAGGGCAAAGTTTTTGCAACCCCCCCTCCCCCCCTTGGCATGTCATCAATTTCACAAAATTGAGGTTCCAATGAAAAGAGGCATTACACAAGGACAAGGTCATAGAGCAGATAACCGGGAAGATAGTACATATAAGCCAAGCCAAAAAAGTATGTATGTGTAGGATACAAAAGCTGTGTGTTTGGAATCTGGGTAAAGGGTCAACTTGATGTAAGCGAAGGGAATTTCAGCCTTTGCATTGCAAATAACAGCTGTACTGATGTTGCAGCTGGCTCCAATACAAACTGTTGCTGAAATCACCATACATAACTACGCGTTCTCTTTGCATGGTGTGTATGGATAATAGTAGCAGATCTACCATTATCTTGGTATGTTCTGTTGAAATATACAATATAGCAACTTCCAGTTCTATGCTGTTGAATAGTCTGTTTACTGCAAACCCAAATGAAAAATAGGCTACAAGATAATGTACAGTGTATGTCTAAAATCCTTGTTAATTCCATCCTCACAGTCATCATAGCCAGAGATTATGACAATTACCCTTCAAAGCCTGTTATTGTGGGATCAGCGATTGGAACTAACAAGTTGTCCTGCTCCCCAGATGTGCATGTCTGATCAAAACAGTTCTGGAAGTATTCTGCCCCCAAGAAGGCTGATGCAAGATACTTGGCACATGATATCATATTCACCTTTCACACACTAACCAGCATGTGAGCAAACATGCAACAACAGAGCCCCTCTGCTTCCTTTGGGTTTTGTGTGGGATGGGGAAGAGGGATTGTTTGAATGGAAACATTAAAGAAAAGCACACATGCAGTTGAGTCAACTTACACATTTATATATGCTTTTCCCTATAAAAAGATGGTTTAAAAAAACAGTCCGTAAGCTAGTAGAAATATAGTGTGACACGACAGTAGAACCAAATAACAAATACATAAAGTATACATATAGAACCCTAATAAGAAATGAATAAACAGACTAACTAGATAGGATGCCACCTTTCAATCTAATCTAGAAATATAGCTAGCTAAGTAAGTAGCAAGCCAATATTATTCATCAATGGATTTGGTCTATCCTTCTCTCAATTTCAATTTCTTTCAACTACCCAGCAAATCAATCTATATATCGTCCAAACCATCTTTAAACTTTTTCCACTACCAAAATAAGACTTTGCAAGCCCACAAAGTTTCTTCTGGAACTTCTTTTACTAGTTGTCTACTCTCCTTCTCTGACACAAAGAACATATTCAGTATGTACAAGCAGAACATTACCATAAGATGCTACTTTGTAATATGATATTTTAAAACCTTTTCATGACAGTATCTCAAATGAACACCTCAAGTCAAAAGTACCTTTGAAGGAACAACATTACAACTATACTACACTATTGATTTGATCAAGTAAAAACTATCCTATGTCTGATGTAGAGCTTATCAAAACAAAGCATGCATGTCAAATGCTGCCAGCTCTTGTTTTGGGGAATTGATACACAGTACCACAATTCTCTGAGCTTGAAATTTCCCCTACGTCTCACACAGGCTCTGCCTAAATCACCAGTTGTGTGTATACTTTGTAACAAATACAAATATATATATAGTGTTTATATAGTGTTTCTTTATCATATAAATCAACTCTAATTACTAATTCCAAACACCTTTATGAGACTAGAACTGCTGTACCTCATCATAACCAAAGCAATAAGGACCTTATGGAAGGACCTTATGCTCTCATGGAATGTCTGTTGTTCCTGAAGCAAAACAGATGTCATAGAAATCAAGTGCTATTTGCATGTTAAAATCCATGTGCTCCATTGTTTATGTTTTCTAGGTGGCCCTGAATGCAGGAATCAATGACAGTAGCTTTACTTTATAAAGACAATACATTTATGCTGACATTGTTGTTTTCAACATTGGGGTAAGTGCACACTCAATTGTATTAAATTGTACTAAAACAGGGGAGAATGAAGAATTTCCATTCATACATCTGTGTTATCACAGTTGCAAAACAGCTCATTTGCCTCAAGGTCCAAGTCCTGAAAGAGGATAAACTACTGTACTACTGTACTACTGAAAATGTGGAGAGAGTCAAACAGTGCTGTCCAAACCCCACAGCATGAGGAGCCAATCAGAGCAGCCTTTCAACTGCAGCGTGGGGGCAACAGTACATATAAACCTCTAGCCACCAGCCCCAGAAACAACAACACAGATAGCACGAACGGAACCAAGACCAGCAGTCTGGCTAATAAACTTTGAGGGGACACATTTTTTTTTGCCAAAACAAAGATGAAGATACCGTTGCCATATCTGGTGCTGCTAGTGGCCATTTTGGTGCAAATGGCCACCAGTTTTCCATCAGAACGGAACAGAGCAGCTGGGGGCAGAGACAGGCCAAAGTATGCTTCCTGGGATGATGTCAATGTGGTGGCCCACGGGCTTCTCCAGCTGGGTCATGGCCTGAAGGACCATGTGGAGAAGACCAAGGTCCAAATGAGAGACATCTCAGCCAAGCTAAGAGCCTTCAACAGCACTGTGACCGAGCTGGCCAGGCAGAGCCCAGGGCAGGGGGAGGCACTGAGGACCAAAGCCCAGGAGATAGAGGAGAGAGAGAGCCGGGTAGTGAAACTCTCTGCTGAGGTGAGAACAAGGGTGGAGGAGCTGAGGAAGGAGTTGCTGGGGATTCATGCCAGGATGGACAAGCTGGAGGATAGGGTGGATGGAGTGCTGCAAGGACAGGGGTTGAAGAATAGTAACAACAAAAGCAGCAATTACAGTGATTTCCCCTTCATCCAGGTAAGATAAAAGTTCCAAACAATGTAGTTCCGTGAGATAAATCCTATAATCAAAAATCCTAATGCAATATGCTTCAATGGGCTACAATTTTGCCAAATGTAAATACAGTTATGTCTATAAATCTTTGGGGACATATCTTGGAATATCACTTGACATGTTTCACTGTTGTCCTCAGCAAATACTGGGGGCACAGAATAAACGGATAGATGACCTTGTTGAGAGTATAAGGCAACAGCAAGACAAACTAGAGAAACAGAACATCAACCTACAGGCACTCCATGAAAAGGTAAATACCCTAGATTGTGTGTGTGTGTGTGTGTGTGTGTGTGTGTGTGTGTGTGTACACACATGTTTGAAATAGTAACAGATAATTGTTTCTAATTTACTTAGGTTACAAAGAGGAAAGGCAAGTCACTTTTCAAGCCCACAGATGCGGAGACAGCACTGAGGGGAAGCACTGAACAAAGCAATGCTTCAACTGGTAAGCTTCATAAATTATATGTGACTATGGGCAACAATTAGCACTCATACATACACACTGCTCATTCTTCAGTAGCAAATAACTCCTCTTGCTAATGGACATCTTTATCTTACCACATTGATGGAATACATTTTTCCAATACATAAATTTGGCATGTCTCTTTCAATCGTTTAGCTCCAGACGATATACATGGGCTTAGAGCACAGGATAGACACATCTTTTCTACAGACAAACACAAGAGCGTTAGCACAGATTGAGAACTGTATTGTCCCAAAAGATATCATATTTGTCATTTTGCATCCCAAATATGTAATTGTGTTCTTGCAAGGTAATTTACTGTCATAGATTATATTGAAGAGAAAGAAATGCACTTTGGCCATGGAGCCTACAAAATAGATTATCTGCTACAGTAGTAGTACAACCTGTATAGAGTCCAAAGTTCAAGGAATATGAGAACAACAGCATTTTCACCACTCCTACTGTATGTGGATAGATAAGCAGTTAGCAAACTCGTTAACATGACATTGACTGAGTAAACTCACTGTAAAATAGGAGATGGGTGAATGATGCCATCTGCTCTAATAATTTGATGAATTATCACCTAACAAAATTGATTGTTTTGGTCATTTCAGGGTTGGCCTCAGATTGCCATGAGTTGTTTCTGAGAGGGGAAAGAGACAATGGTGTGTACACTATCCAGCCCCCTAACTCACAGCCTTTTAATGTCCTCTGTGAAATAACATCTGGTGAGTGAAACATAAACTAGTCTTCCTGTTTGCTGTTGCTCTAAACTCAGATGATGACATCTGTTTTGGTAGAAAATTGGATACAAGACAGGATATAGTCTCCTTTACAAGCTGAGGCCCTCAAATAAAAGGTGTTTGGCATACGGAAAACCCCTTTTGAGCATTCCTTGGCTAAATCTCTCTCTCCATCTCCCTTTGCTCCTACAGAAGGCGGATGGACAGTCATCCAGAAACGTCAAGATGGGTCGCAGAATTTCAATAAATTATGGGAAGCCTATCAGAAAGGCTTTGGCAACCTAAGAGGTACATCATTATATTTATGTATAGAGACACGCTACACATGTAGTTCATGCACATGTTCATATGAATAAACAGAATTATTTCCTTTCAGGTGAGTTTTGGCTGGGATTGGAAAACTTCCACACTCTGTCTAAGCAAGGCCATCAGACCCTTGAGGTGGAGCTCTCTGACTGGAGGGGAGAGGCACAGTCTGTGCAGTATCAATTCCGGCTAGATGGAGAAGAGAGTGACTACACCCTTCACCTGCATCAGGGCTCCCCTAAGGACCTGGAAAGTGCCTTAACCTCCGGAACCTCTGGTTTGCCCTTTTCTACTTCTGACAGAGACCATGACCTGAGGGCCGACATCAACTGTGCTAAGCACCTTTCAGGTGCAGTATGCCAGTGCTTCTTCAATATATTCCTCTAAAAAGTCGAAAATGTCATGAACTTCTGTTCCCAGTGAATGTTTTTAGCCTATTTATCTAAATATGCACCCTGTAACACATGCCTTCCTCTTCAATAGGTGGCTGGTGGTTCAGCAACTGTGGCAATTCAAACCTGAATGGCAAGTATCCCAGGAAGACCATCCTTATTCAGAGGCAACAGTCAAGGAGGCAACTAATCTTTTGGAAGACATTGAGAGGGCATTACAATCCCCTGAAGACCACTGTTTTGAAAATCTCCCCAACTACAATCAAGTCATAGGGTTTTACTTATAAACCTTCACTAAAATCAATAGCAGACCAGAGTGATTGGCTTGGTGCCTCAGTATTTCCATATTCAACAAAGCTGCATTATTCTCAAGACATAGGTTTGTTGGCTAGAGCATTAATTGCCTGAGGAGCAGGTTACCTCCAATAGGCTGTTAGAATGATAAAATATTGCACATCAACAAGCACAACAATGACGTCTTATCTAACAATTACAGTTGTAGTACATGTAGTACATCCCTTTTATAAAGGACACATGTCTCATTACCTCGGTAGTGGAGTTCAGTCACATTGACTGCATTATAACCTTGTTGAGTCTTAGTTTGGAAAGCCTGGGGAAAAGCCTAGTTTGTGAAGCCTGCAGAAAGTAGCTACAAAGGGGTGAACATTT
Source organism: Argentina silus (assembly GCF_951799395.1). Classification (NCBI taxonomy): domain Eukaryota; kingdom Metazoa; phylum Chordata; class Actinopteri; order Argentiniformes; family Argentinidae; genus Argentina; species Argentina silus. The sequence continues at coordinate 13,333,415 of NC_139660.1, read as the reverse complement.
TTTAAATTACATTGCTTGGGTGGAGCTAAAAACAGAATTCTGTTTTTTCTTTCAGGTTTTCTTCAGTTTTGTTCAATGTTGCAAGCTAGCATAGACAACAACTCTCTGCAAAATACTGCTACCATGTCTGAAAAGGGGTGGGTGGGGTTATTGGAATGTAACATCCAATGAAATTGCGAGCACATTCTCCTATTGCTTTATCCAATCCACGCCAGATCAGCTCATCACGTTGTTCTCATTAGCCGATCTGTCTTGGATTGAACTGGAAGGAACAATAGGAGAATGTGCCTGCAATTTCATTGGATGTTACATTCCAAGAACCCTCCCCACCCCTTTTCAGACATGGTAGGAGTATTTTGCAGAGAGTTGTTGTCTATCCTAGCTAGAAACATGAAGAAAACCTGAAGCAAAAACAGAATTCTGTTTTTTTGGAGCTGCACCAAAGCAAGGTATTTGATTGGTTTGAATGTTGCGAGGCGTCACTCAATTCAAATGGGTTCCCACCCCTTTGGAGCTACTTTCTGCAAAGGATTTCCCAAGGCTTTCCAAACTAGGAAGGCCTGGTCTCAACCAGGTTAATGCAAGACTAACTGCATTATAGCACACATACCCTTTAAAAGGGTTCAGCTTCTGTGCAAATTCTTATGTTGCTTAATAACCGTTATATTTTGTGTCTGTGATATATTTTCGAAATCGAGATGTGGAAATATGTGTTAGATTTCAAATGTTGTAATATTTTGTATCTATTCATTTTTAAAATGATATACAAACAAATGTAAAGGCATTGTATCAGATTCTTTTTTTATTTATTTTTTTTAAAGTTGAGTTGACTTCAATAAATTCCAACCATTCTCTCTTACTTTTAGCCCCTGGATCAAGGTTCATAATATACACTGGGGTGGAAATCTATCAGCCTGAACATCATTTAGCTTTGCTTTACTTCCCTAAATAACTATCAGTATGGACCGGCTAGAATTTTGTAGGTGATTCACTTGGTGACAAAATGATTTTGCATAACCAATAATTAATGACATCGGATCTGCCTTAATTGAAACTGTTTTGCCACACTGACATTCAGGAAAGGTGAAATAAGTAAAATTCTGATACCAGAGCTCCCTCTAGTGAAACAACTGTGATGTACTATATAGTACTTCAAATGATAAGTTGCTAGACATACAACAAACCTTATACCTTACTTCACTTTTCTTGACTTGAGTACAAACTTTGTCTTCCATTAATTGACCTTAAAAATCGGGAATAAGATTAAATAGACACTGAAATTTATTGCGTAATTTAAGTGTAAAGCTGTTACAATTACATCCCAAAAAGGTGAATTAGTATCTTTCTCGGAAAAGTGATTGTTACAAATGAATCACTGTTTTTTTTGTTAAAAACTTCCATTTGAAATAAATCTCATCTCACAGATGGTCATAAATACACTCAATCGTAGTCACGTACATCTATGTGAACTCTTACATCAATTCCATAATGTTGCACTCATCTGTTCCACTGGGTTACTGCAAGTGTCCTACAGTAACATCTTCACAAGGCACAAGATGGCCAAGTATTGGTTTTTAGCACATCATAGAGTGAGTTGCATGTGATCATTTTGATAAATTTGCCTACCTCACAAAGAATAGACCATGAGATTGAGTTACTTCATGTGCAAATGATAGGTTTCAAAGCTAAAGAAGCACCAGTGGCAGCCCCAGTCTTCAGTGGCAGCAAACACAGAGAAGGCTCTCTCGATAACTAGAGATTAAGATGTCTGAGGAGATTGCTGTCTTTTAATGAGTTGCTAAATTTTACATTCATAAAAATATTTTTCTTTTAATAATACACACTTAAAATACCAGTTGTAGGTAGCAGTGCGTGGTTTCTCTCTGCAGTTACCCACAGTGTGGATCACTGCGAGAAACTCAATCAATGATGCAAGACAGTCCAAAATAACAACAGACAAACAAACAAAACAAAAAAACAGTAAGGAAGCAGGGAAACTAGGACTTGAACAACAGAAGGATAAGTGCATGTGTATACTTTACGTGTGGGCAAAGCTTGCATTTCACCATGTGCGGTCTTAAGCCACTGACGGGAAAAGAAAGAAAGACACATTTGGCAATTGAGTGAGGGTTCCTGGAAAAAAACATGTTTGCTAAAGAGGGTGTGGTACAAAAATCCCCCAAACAACAAGTAACTCCAAGATGCTAACAAGTTCAAGATGCTCAGTGTTTGTTCTTTTCTCTCCTCATCTTCCATCATTCTTCCGCTAAAACTGAAACCCTCGGCTTGTGGCATGGGGTAGGTTGGCGGTAGTTGGCTGTTTTTTTCCACCTTTTTCAAAGTGGGAGTGGGGCAGGAGTTGTATGATTGTGACAGGGTGCGAATGGTGGTGGTGGTGGTAGTGGGGTACATGAACTGGGAGAGAAAAGACCAAGGCGACGCGGGGAAATGGGAACAGGGGGAGGGGAAGGCTCTGTCCAATAAACTGCCTCCCTTATCAAAGGTACTGCTGGAGGAAGTGCAGCAGCATAATCTCGTAGTGCTCTCCAGACTCAGGGCAGCGGATGCTGTGTCTCTCGTTGGGGTAGATCTAAAAAGATGAACCCAGAGAATTAGAGTGGGGAGAAGACCTTGTAATAAGGGATCTTTCTTCCTCACTCAAAGATGACGCATTACACATTTTTATACTTGATCATTTAAACATAATTTTTACGTCAATAGTGCAATCCTCACAACATAAATTCACAGTCGTTTTGGACCCAGACAAGAAAACTAAAATACGCTTTATATGTTTTAGTTTTTAGTTTTAGCCAAACGGCAGTTCTGCCACTTGATTTGCTTTAAAGCTGAGGGATGGGGCCAGAGAAATGTGCCCGAATTTTAAACATATATTGAACAGCTCATTAGGCAGCTCATAAGTTATATTCTTCAAGAGTCAATAGGTACACTAATAGTAATGTAAACGGAGCATCAGTGACTATTGCAGATGGCTTTAATATCATGCTATAACATGTTAGTGAGCACATGTAAAAAATAACCTTCCTACCTGTAGCTGATATGGCTTCCCCGCACGGATGAGTTGAGAAACCAGGAAGTTTGTGTGGAAAAAGTGCACATTCTCATCAAGAAATCCATGTAATATAAGTAATCTGTTGGGCCTGTGTGGGGGAAAAAATGCATATTCAGATGCCTTATCTCACAGTCCCTCCCATCTAGACAGATCTTTCAAACAGCCGTTTAAAAATGTGCTATAACAACAAAATGAACCATCATTATCATCGTAAATCATTAGTACTCACTCGTTAGGCAGCTTGTCTACAAGCAGAGCGACTGAGCCGGCCTCGTAGCCCTGCTGGTTGTTCTCAGGCACGTCCATGTAGCGCTCCGTGTAGCCTGTGTCGTAGGCCATCCACACCGTCACTGGGGCTCCTGCTATGGCCACCTGGACACAGGAGGAGGAGGAGAGCTCAAAACCAGGCAGCCACACTTTATTTACATAGTGTCGTATAGATGAGCCCACAGTAGCTCACACAATCAACAAACCAGTTAAGAGATATCAAAGACCTTGTAGTGGAGCTAAAAACTTGTACTGTCTCAAATTCTATTATTAAAACTGTGTTGAATACTCAATAATTCTGTTTCCCCAGATTTTTCGGCTGCGCCTCGGGACCACATTTGTGACTTATTGCCATAGAACTGCAAAGCCCTGTCGTGATAAATGTATGCCTTACAGAGTATGCAGGGGTTAAACTACTTAAAATGTAGGTTGTCTCAAAAATTATTCGGTTTGAGTCTTTCAATGCTATCCTCACTTTGAAGATGTTGGGCCTGTGGATGAGGCCCATGAGAGACAGGAAGCCGCCGTAGGACCAGCCATGGATGGCCACGCGACTCAGGTCCACAAACTTGTACTTGTCAGCCACATACTCAAGCCCCTCTACCTGGTCCTCGATCTCCACCTGCCCCTGAAGATGGCAAGGCATGGCCACCAAAGAGAGGGGACAATGAGAGTTAGGACTGGCATGGACGTGTAATAGACTGGCAATACAAATACTGAATAAACAATACAGAGTCCTAACGGGGGGAAAATTGGTTTGAATTGCTTGGGACAGTACAGATAGACAAGCACACATCAGCACAAGGGACAGAGCACTGATAAAGCTCAACACATTTTCTGTATAACTCATCATATTTGTTTATTCTTTCTCTTAATAACAAAATATTAAAGCCAGGTGGAGATTGGGAGATTAGTTTACCATTTTGTTTTTGAGAGCGCCTTCAAACATCAGTCCCCTCTGACAGGAGCCCCGCCCATCAATGACCACCACTGCGTAGCCAAGCGACGCCAGAGTGTTGAGCCTCAGGTACTTCACTCCTTTGTACGAGTTATTCACTAGCTGGACCTACAACAAACCAACCAAACTATACTCATATTCTCCTCTCAACTGCACCCACAATCTATGAAAATATTATTTATTTTACTATACATTACATCATATCTTTTCAATATATTATCTATGGAAATGCTGTAAGTACTTCACTCTGTAAAGTCTGACGGTTTGACATGGCTTAAATAGCAAACCCAGGTAAGTGTTAATGTAACTGTGTCCTACACCAAGAGAACTTTGAACACCTTCTCTTCTGGTTTGAACAGAGGAATAAACACACCTGAGGACCTCCGTAGACAAAGAGGATTGTGGGATGCTTTTTGCCAGGTGTCAGGTTGTGTGGTTTGTACAACATGCCGTAGAGCTGGAACCCTGACTTGCCTGGAAAATTAAATATCTCTGGTGGGTTGTAGTCTGCTGGGCAACCTGGAAAATAACAACAATAGGCAACATGAATACAAAGCACTCCAACAATTTGGCCAGAAGCAACACTGACAACATTGGATTTGCGGTGCTTCTGTAGTCCCCTTATGGAGTTCAAAGTATCTAACACTAGTTCCCCTTCCCCACTCACCTGGGGCCTCCATCATGCTAGCCCAGAACTCAGGCTCTTTGTGTAGAGGGTCACTCTCTGGGCCTATCAGCTTGTAAACGTGAACACAGGGAGGTGTGCTGACGTTGCTGTAATGGCTGACAAACATGTCGAAGTTCTAGACAGACAGAAGGTGAAGACAAGAGCAGGACATTCAGGTCAGCTGAACCCGAATTTTCTTTTAGCTTTTTTGGGCTGCTGATTAATCAAATAAAAATGGGCCAAGAGGCAACAACCCTTACCTATGTAATTTGTTCTGATTAATTAATACAAAGAATGGAAACACGGATCTTGAATGAAATAAACAGAAATAACTAATGATTAAGAGTGTCTTGGTAATGATTTGTAGTGTTTTCTTTGCAGTTTCTAAACATCAAGATGAAATGAAATGCGTTCGTAATCATTGAGCTTTGTGGCACAATTATATTATTTATTGTTATAATCCATGAATTAAACAGGACACAATGTGGCCTATTAACACATTTATTGCAATAGGCTATACAACTATAATCCAATAAATAAAACGGGGTATTGCACCATGGCCCAAGACCAACCCCCGAAAACAGAAAGGTTCACTCTCACTCCCCTTTGTAATAAACGTAGCCTAATCTTAATTTAGAAATGTCCCCCTGTATCTATGGTCGTCTGCAAAGTCAGGTAGCCAAATTGCATCCACAGCATGCAGAAATTAAAACAATTTACTCCCTGACGAATTTACTCCATCAGTGTCAGTCTTGCAGTTAAACTATAGGCCAGTCGCCCTAACTGCGTGAAGTTTGGTGAGCACATTGTTTTGGAAAATTCATTGGTTCTGTAGCCTAGTCTTGCAAATTACATTAGCGTCAGTGTTAAAGGAGACGAATGCAATTGTGAGAATAACGCCTCTGCTTAGTGTGAAAATAAATGACTGACTTTGATTATAATCACAGGAATAATTATATCATTTTGGTACATTTATTTCAATTTACTTTTGGGGAAGCTCAGCTGTATAATATGGCCAAGAAAAAGGCAAATAGACTCACTACAACTGTCGCGGTTACCATGCTCTGCCATCGTTGACAAATTCATATATTAAACACTGACCTACTGTATGCAAGTATGTATGTGAGAGAGCAGGACTGGTCCAGCACAGTACCTGGCTAATGGAGCAGCTGTGGGAGAAGCCTGGCTTGGTCAGACGGACAATGTCCCCTGGTGAGTCATAGCTCACGACGTACAGGTGGTGCTCCAGTGGAGTGTCTCTCGTGCCTTGGAAGTACACTAGCTGGGTGGCCTCGTTAACCCAGATCTAAGAAGCGGTAAAAAAGAAAAAGAGGGGGTGAAAAAAAAGAAGACGTGAGGGAAAGAGGAAGGACAGCATCACTTATGGAGGCAGTTAAGAAGGGAGTTGTGTGGTGTGGTAACCACTAACCCTGGTCCTGGATAGCTACAGGGTGTTCAGGCTTTTGTTACAGACCTGCACCGGCACACTGTGTTCAGCTAACCAAGTTATTGATGAGTCATTGAACTCACCATTGAACCAGGTGTGTTGGAACAGAAGCCTGCAGACCTTATAATTCTCCAGGATCAGGGTTGGTGGTGACCGCTGTTCCTGGGCTTACCTTGGAGCCATGTCTGGCCAGCACCTCCCACTCCCCACTGGTTAACGTCACCTCCTCCTTGATTGGGCACTTAAAGTCATCTGGGGGAAACAATGATTACATCAAATACATTTATTTACCTTTATTCTAACCAGGGACATGGAATTAGCACTCAGGAATCAGGCAGGAATTCTATGCAGAGGAAGGATTAACACCGAAACACGTCTGTGCAGGGTCATACAAAAACGATGAAATGTACATTTTGCAAAGTGCAGTATTTTCTACAGAAAAGGCCCTTGTAAAGAAATAAAAGAGAAGCAAACAAGTGAGTTGTCATACCTTCAGTGTGGGTGTAGTCTCTGGCCCACTGGTAGCAGCCTTGTTGTAACAGAGATGTGACCTT